>NC_052615.1:10782866-10964458 GCF_016545825.1 Eucalyptus grandis
GCTGCAATACCCATTTTTCCAGCTTCTGGTTGCGGCTGGACGGTGGCTGATCGGCGGCGATTCGGGCGGAGGGAAGGCGGAGGAAAGAGGCGGCAGCTCGCCGATGGCTCGGACGAGCGAGGCGGCGGCCGGGCAAGGCCTCACGGCAACGAGGACGAGCTCCGGCAGCTCCTAGAATGCGCAAACTGAGGCTGAGACGCAGCTAGGCACCGGCCAAGCACGGGCGAGTGCAGGCAACGGCAGAGTGCGAGATAGTGAGCAGCGACAGGCGGAGGCGTGTGGTTGCTCCGGCGGTCTTTGCCCGGCGTCCATCCCGTCTGGGATCTCAAGCAGCAAAGGGAGATGGAGAGGAGGCTTCGACGGCAGTTGAGGAGGGTGAGGAAGGCGGAGGGCAGTGCACGCGGCTGAGGAGCGGCGACGGCATGCGGCGAGCTCCGGCGAACGGGCAACGGTCGCAACGGACGAGCGGAAGGAGGGCATCGGGCTGGCTGGTTCCGCACACAACTCCCTCTCTCTCCCCCTCTTTCTCTCTCTTCCCAAGCTTGAAGATGAAGTTGGTTCAATCTCTCCCCTCCACTTGTCCAATTCTTCTTCAATTTGGCCAACCACCATGACATAGGGTGATGTCATCTTCCACTAAAATTCAAATCCTCCACAACTATCTTCAATAGGTCCAATTTCATTTTCCGCCGAGGCATAAAATCTTGTACAACCAATTCTTCAATTCCCATCAATTCTCTTCTAACTGAATCCAATTAAAATCCACAAAAATTATCCCATGATCCTAATAAGATGCGTGACATAACCGGGCTTCAACTTCTAAATTCAATCCCAATTTTTTACGATTGAATTCAATGCTGGTGCGATTGCAACACGCCTAACCTACCGGGTAGCTTTTAGGGAAATTTTCTTGCATCCGACCTGAGGGTGATCAGTCCCCAAGTTTGACGCGTTAAAATCCCTTAATTGCTTCGTCCAATAGGCTAGTCCTCTCATGAGTGGCCAACTCAGAGAGACGTACTATAATGCGAGATGAAATGCCCGACTCAATCAGCTGAAAATAGAATTAGAAAAATCGGGATGTCACAGGATAGCAGCTTCCTCCGTCAATAAACATCACATACTTTGCCTTATGACGAGCACATTGAGGAGAAAATTACCTAAAAAGTTCTTTAGTGCTTCATGAGTAATCACGAAAGACTTTCTCGTCCTTTTGTATGCTCGAATCGAGCGAAATTCAATCTTGGCTTCTTCCCCAGTACTCTCAGTCCATTCAACCTTTTTGTCCAATCTGCTCGACAATCTTGCATATCCAGTTGTCGCAATTCAACTCTTCTTTGAGGCCTCCAATCCAGGCCTTCTCTTGTTGGATTCACGTCCTCACCGAGTGTCCTTTCTTCGTCACTTGGTCCGCAAGACATAATGTCCCTTTCTTGGGATCTTGACAAACGATCCACTTGGCACTTTCTGCAACTTGTGTAGATATAATATATAAGGGATGAATGCACAAAGTTCTAAAATTTGTCACAAAAATACAATTAAATCTTAAAATTTATTAAAAAGAAATCAAGTCTCTTTGTTAACTTTGTCTAACTTGGGTAATTGAAAATGCTGACATGGCTTTTTTTGGTATTTTTTTTTCTCTTACATGGTGCTAGCGTGACTAAAACATGAAGGATAAGGCTAAAATGATGTCATTTTGAACCATATATGTTTAATGAAAATATTATTTAAATTAGGCTAAAATGATATCATTTTGAACCATATATGTTTAATGAAAATATTATTTAAATTAGGCTAAAAATAAACAAATTTAAAAATAAGATGAAAGAGGGCAAGACTATAACGACCCGGGCCCCACTGTGTAATATTGTTCACTTTGGACTTCACGGCTTTAAAAAATCACACAGGTTAAAGGGACCCCAAGCCTTATAAACTAGCCCAGAACTCCCTCCGTAAGCGATTCGATGTGGGACTAGAGAGGACAGCTTCTCATTCCTTGGGCTATCACACTCTCCACCCTTTAAGAGCACGGTGCCCTCGTTGTGGCCCCCACATACGGTCGAGAGTCGGCTTTGATACCATTTGTAATGACTCAGACCCCACTATGTAATATTACCCACTTTGGACACTGAGTCCTCACGGCTTTAAAATGCGTCACATAGGTTAAATGGACTCTAAACCTTATAAACTAGCCCAGGACTCCCTCCCTAAGCGATGTGGGACTAGAGATGACCCCTTCTCCTTCCCTGGGCTGTCACAAAGACAACCAGGGCCTAGCCCTGGCCGCTACCGAACCACCATTTTCAACTAGTGGATGGCAAGGCTTGCTATGTGAGGGCTTGTAGTAGCGAGGGTCGGCAGCCCTTGGTTGATCCAAGGAAGGGCCAATGACCCTTGCCGACTACTAGTTGGCCATCTTCCACCATAGCATTTTTAGTTGTTAGTGGGGCAGTGTTAGTAAGGGCCTTGCAAACTCTCGTTGTTTCACCTGCTTACTTTTTTTTTAATTGCTTATTTTTTAATTGATTTAATTAAATTTTGTATTACAATCAAATTTGAACCAAAACAATGTTATTTTAGCATTATGTTTCATATATTAGCCACGTCATTGCCACATAGGAGAGAGCAATGATTAAATAAAGCCACATTAACATTTTCCATTTCCCAAGTTTGACGGAGTTAACAAAAATATTCGATTACATTAAATTGACAAGTTTTAGAATTTTATTGTATTTATTTTGTAAGTTTTAGTACTCAATTACAATTTCTTCATAAGTTTTATGATTTCCAAGGTATTTATTCCCAAAACATATTTTACAACACAAAAACCTAAACTATCATAACCAATTGTTGGGAACTCCATCTGAGTTTTATTATTAGATCACAGGATCATAAGTTTGATTGTTCACTCTTTTAATCTTCAACAATTTTGGAATAATACCAGGTTTGCACATTTCATATTTTCGTCGGTCTATCCATCGACGTTAGCATCGGGAGGTATTGTGATACCACTTAGTGCAGTCTTTAATAGCTTAAACCTTTGGAACTCCTTCTCGAGCACACCGACCACGAGGAAAGCAATGTCATTCATACTCATCTTTGTACTGTTCCAGGAGCACGTGTAATTGAAGCCGATATCTTGGAGAACTCTTGACAGCAATTCTGGACCTTTTAATTTCTATCAGTTTTTGCATAGAGGTGGTCAAATAAGATAAATGAAGATAAGAAGATAGGATTTGCGACCTTAAAACTAATAATCGAATAGGTTGGGCATCATGTGGTCGAGATGCGGAGATGTCTTATATAATGACCTCCAAGAGGAAACCGGGTACTCTCAAGTGAAAGAAAATAACAAGCCGAGATTGAACAATTATGAATGTTTGAAAAATCTGGTCCGTTTTTGAAACATCGAACTAGACAGCATCCCAGGAAAAATATATCTTGATTTAGCAAGGCACCCGGAAATGTCCTCAGGACTTCATCCCGAACCGGCAGGATGCAAAATAATAGACCGTACCTGAATATATTCAGGAAGCCATTAGACTTCCACAATCCAGAAGTCTGCGAAACATGCGTGCATATACTTTCCTGATTCATCATTACCTGCGTGCATATACTTTCCTGATTCATCATTACCTGCGTGCATATACTTTCCTGATTCATCATTGCACCCATGCTCAGAAGTGTGTCTGAGCAAGTAGGCAATTCCCATGTATGTAGAGGGTCATGCATCCATGATCTCCTGAAATTCTGCTTTGGTGTGACTGGTGCACGCTCGTGTATGTTGTGTGTTTGAGGGAAAGGGAGAGAGAGGCAAAGTAGATACCTCGTCTGATGCAATTTCAAGTGTGAATCTCCTTGGACAGGAGCCGTGATGCAAACTTCCGCACCCTACGGATGTTTTATCTGGTGAAGGAATTACAAAGAAATGCCAAAGGGGAAAAGATGCATATCATAAACATTCCAAAGGACATCCTGCGAAATCATTGATAACCAGAAGGATATCTGCTCTTTGTAGATGGGATGATTAAGCATTACTAGATTGTTGTTGGTCACAAGTGCTCGAATAACCTGTTAAAATTATGTCACGCCCCCAATCTTGAGTGCGTGAACATCTCTCGACGGTCGATTAAAATTGTGATATTTTAGGACGAGCTATTGACCCATTCTTTTTTTTTTTTTTTCGCTTTCAATTAAAAACATGCAGAAGTAACTCAAATAAACACCCAGTCAATCAACAAAAACTAAGATAGCAAGAACACAAAATCAGTATCTGAGTGGAAATAGGAGGGTATTGGGGCTATGGAAGAAACGGTCAGAAATTTGGGAACTCTGCGGTGAAAGCAGGATCGAAAATGTATTTTTTTAGCTTTTTTCGATGGTACTTATTATGTATTCTAACAATGTTTATACATTCACGTAAAGCATATCGATGTCATTATTGTTATTGTCCTCAAAAGTTGAATTTGCATTCAAACTAAACTCAATGTTAGTTGGAAACTATCTTTTGACAATCACATAGCTAATGTGGTTTTCTGAGCAACATGCCTCACGCAAAACGAAAACTCAACACCACAAACTTCACACAATTGTTTATATTAGACTAGGCATGCAGAATCTTCAAGTCTGTCGTAATAGAGATGCAGCACTTGCTTAAATCAATATTGCCGGGGTAAAATGGAGCCGCGAATTTTTCAGAATACCAGAGCAATATCAATGATTGTAACACGAAGCAGCTCATCGAGGCAAACAAGATAACAAAGCAATACCCACTCCCTATAGGAAGTAACATTTGCAAGATCTTGTGCTCTCTCATGTAGAATTTTCATCAAGAATAAAAAAAATCAGGTCAATCGACATTACAATTTACATTAAAAGCTTCATTCTAATTCAAAGTGAGATGCACCGTTGGGTGAGCAGAATTGGTTAGCATGTCTGGGTATCTCCGATAATATGGACTTAAGAATCCCTCATTCCTTAGTTTCCTTGTATCTGTAGAGAGGAAATTATAGGACTACAGCCTTCAAGACCTGGAAAACGTAAATAAGGCATAAATTGCGCAACATATGTAAGAAACCTTAGAAACTAATAACAGGGGAGAGGCCCGCAAGATAATTACTAGCGACTTTGGGGTCATCTGAGATTCCAGTATCAAGTTGCATGTTCCAGCCGTAAGTAACACATGTTCTTGCGAATTCAATGCTGGGGAACTTTCCATATTAGCCATACTGAGAACTAACAACAAACATTTTTCTGATGATTTGATAGGTAAAGAACTACGATAGGAGGATGCAATTGGGATGCTATGTTAAATATTATTATTCTGCATGGCAGATCGGCAAGACATGCTAGTGCTATTTATTATCTAAGATTCTAAATGACAGGTTGCATCCATCAAGAGGGGGAAAACCTGAATAAAAGAGCTTCATCATGAGACCTCCATGGTGAGATAACAGTGGATAGATCTATGGTTTAAAACTCATCCACGAATATATGGCCACGTAAGATGTGGCTAATAACACTAGGACAAAAAATTCTATGAGATGTTAAAAGACTTAAAGATGAAACTGACCTCCCCAATGCGTGGGCTGACAAAATTTAGGTCCTCTTGCAGTCCTCTACACGGTGGACCATAAGAGCCTATGAACTGCACTAACCTGTAGTTTAGATAGAGAATATAAAGTATGAACTATAGGTAGATTCGCCATGCAAGGAAACTGATACGGTCGGAATACTAGCGCTAGTAGTGCTCAAACTAAAGCTGAATAAATTAGGATCCAACTTCTAAAAAAAATATAGTAATCATGAAACTTTCATGATAAATGCCCATTCGTACGGGAAAAAAAGTTAAGGTTCTAATTTGAAGCCTGGGTCTTATGGAAGTCTATTATGGTTATTCTGCTTCTGCTTCAATCATATGGTTTTAACCCTGTTTTGTCATGTGCGCTAGCACATGTTGAGTCTCAAATGATAGATTATTCTTGACACAAATGGGAGGGTCAAGATAGCCTCAGTGTCCTGCCTATTCAGAGCTTCTTCTTTCAGGTTAACTTGTCTGAATCATGTGTGGACACATGATTATCGTGCATGATGAATTCTGGATTCCGCACGTGCCTTATTTCTTAATTTGTAAATTAAAAAGAGATGGAGAAAGCAAATTCTAGGGAAAAGTGCCAAAAAGTCCTAAACCTTTTGTCTTCGTGCCGATTTAGTCCTAAACCTTTTTTTTTTGTGCTGATTTAGTCCTAAACCTTTTTTACGTTGTGCCAATTTAGTCCTTTCCGGCCAAAATTGGCCGGAATTTGCTGACTAGACGCCGGCCGGCTGATGTGGCCCGATCGGCGCGACGTGGACTATTTTTAATAATATTTTAATATTTTTCAATTTTTCAATAATTTAATTTTTAATTTTTAATTTTTTTTTCTTTGTCTTCTCATGTTCTTCCTCCAGCCGGTCGCCGGACCTCGGCGACCGGCCAGCGGCGACGGTCGGCGAGGTCAAGGTCGACCTCGCCGGCCACCCACCTCGCTAGTGGCCGCGAGGGCGGCCTCGCCGCCCGGCGCGAGGCCGCCCTCGAGGCCTGGGTGGCGAGGCTCGCCCTCGCCCGATTTGGCGAGGGCGAGCCTCGCCCATGGCCGGCGAGGGCAAGCCTCGCCAGCTCGGCGCGAGGAGGCGGCCGGATTCGGTCCTCGAGGTCTTACGGAACCGAGGCCTATCGTCGTCCTCCTCCGACACGTCGACGCCTGGCGGCGTGGAGGCGAGCTTCGCGGCGCGCACCGAGAGCACCTTCTCGACGATTTTCAGGCTCGAGGTCTTCATTCGCTTCCTCGTCGTCGCTGCCGTCGAGCGGCACCGCGGACTTCGGCTCGTGCTCCGCGTCGTCTCCTTCGCCGAGCTTCGCCACCGTTGGCTTCGCTCTCCTCCCCATGCTCCACGCGCCGAGCTGGCGAGGCTCGCCCCTGCCGGCCATGGGCGAGGCCCGACCCTCGCCAGATCCGGCGAGGGCGAGCCTCGCCACCCAGGCCTTGAGGGCGGCCTCGCGCCGGGCGGGCGAGGTCGAGCCTCGCCGCCCAGCGTGAGGCCGCCCTCACGGCCACGGCGAGGTGGCCGGCGAGGTCGACCTCGACCTCGCCGGCCGTCGCCTCGGCTGGTCGCCGAGGTCCGGCGACCGGGCTGGAGTAAGAAGATGAGAAGACAAAAGAAAAGAAAAATAAAAAGAAAAAGAAAAATATTAAATATTAAAATATTATTAAAAATAGTCCACGTCGGCACCGATCGGGCCACGTCAGCCGGCCAGCGTCTAGTCAGCAAATTCCGGCCAATTTTGGCCGGAAAGGACTGAATTGGCACAACATAAAACTGTTTAGGACTAAATCGGCACCAAAAAAAGGTTTAGGACTAAATCGGCACCGAAAAAAAGGTTTAGGACTAAATCGGCACAAAGACAAAAGATTTTGGACTTTTTTGGCACTTTTCCCCAAATTCTATGTATTTAAGTTCCCTGTACTTTAACAATAACATTCACTTACATATTGCATTAAAATCGAATCAACATCAAATAAGAGTGGTCGACAATAGTCTTGATATAGCTCCAGATGAAGGAAGGCATGAATGGAGCCAGAAAGTAAGCTAATCACTCATTAACTACATTAAATAATGGGCGTTGTCTCTGCTTCATTAACTTTTTCTGATGCATGTGTATCTTTCCTAGATACACTGCAGATACAACATATAAATCCAGCACAGGCAGCCTTGAGGAAAAGCTGAACCTTAGTCAGCAGCAATATATGTTTCTCTATGTTTTGGTTCCATCAGATACTGATGTCTTTTACCAAAATATCCCAAGGTCACATTGACTAAGCAAAGACAAAATACATTCTGGAAGCTTGTGGACTTCAAAGATTAGATTAAGAAAATCTTTCAGTAGTGACCCGAAAATAGTGCACCCAAGTGCCTTATACCAGCCCTCAGGATTATTTAAAAAGAAAAGAAAATTATTTTTATTTACCAAGCGCTGTATTACTTCCCTTCGCATGGTTATGATTGCTTTCAGCTCTTTGTGAGAGTCAAGGCAACAAATTAACTATTGCTAAGTGAGGAATCAAGCAGGAATAAGAATCAAACTGATCATGAATACACGGCAATTTGACCCAATAAAAATCTCACACTAATACATATGTGATAAATATATACTAAGTTAAATTGGATTACTATTTCAAAAAATCACAAAATTGGTACATTTACGACAAACGAAAGGTAAAACTTTAAATTAGTACACTCATTAACTATCACATGTCATCCGACTTATCAATTTAATAATAAAATTTAATGGAAATTAACGGAATAAGCTTTTTTTTTCGTATTATTATCTCTTGATGACATATAGCATCAACTAGCAGAAAAAAAAAGTGACCGGTTTCATTGGATCCGATCTAGATCTCAATTTTAAGGTGAAACCAGACCGAATTGGGAATCAATCACTATTGCTGAACCAAACTTTTTTTTTTTTTAATTTTTTATTTTATGGGACAGACTTTATATTAAACCCCAATCCCCTTATTCCAAATTCCCAAGTTTCGCTGCTTTACTCTCGTTTAAACGAAACCCTAGTCGCAGCCACTTTCTTCGCTCGCCTTCTCCTGTTCCTCGAACCATAGCCCCAGACGCCTCCAGCACGCGCCACAGCCTGTACTTCGACACGCTTCACCGACTCGGGAATCTCGCCGTTGTCGGAGCAGATCACACCCACGAGCTTGTCAGATCGAAGCGACCAGAACACCAGTGTGATTGCAATTGTTGGTGTCCATGGTATGGGCGGTGCCGAAAAGCAACTCTTTCTCAGCCTGTGTTCAACGATGGTGTGGTGAAGGAAAATTAAAACGACAAGCTTCGAGCTCTTGGATTCGCTAGGTCCTCGACGAGAAAGCATCGAAGGAAAACATACTTTGATCGGGGAAACAGAGAAAAGAGAGGAAGGGAAGTTACGAACAAACAACATAATGTGTGCCTTTTCTCCGCTGCTAGCTGCGTACGCCTCAAGATTCCAGAAGGGAAAAATAAGCGTGGCCCCCCAGAAGTACGACGTGTTCCTGAGCTTCACGGGTGGAGATTCTCGCACCTACTTCACCGATTTCCTCTTCAAAAGCCTATCAGCTGCTGGTCTCCAAGTGTTCAAAGACGATGCTGGCAATCAGCAAGGTCGTGATCCCATCGTCTCCGTGATGGGAGAACAGTAACAATTCGAACAATATCGAATCAACGCAGCGGAATAAAATAATCTCCCCTCTTGTGCAAACCTAATAAGAATCGATTTAGTAGCGTAAAATATCAATATAGTAGAGTAAAATAAATACAAGCACGCGAACACAACTTGTAATATCCCGGGCCCCACTGTGTAATATTGTCCGCTTTGGGTCACCCGCTCTAGCGCGGACGAACCGCCATCCCAGCCACGGTCTTTTCCCTCACCGCTTTAAAACGCGTTACACAGGTTAGAGGGACCCAAGCTGACGATTTTTTATGTGGAAAACCTCTTCGATATGAGGAGATAAAAACCACGGGACCGGAGTCCACCCGAAAATCTTAACTATCAATAAAATTGTTCTTCTCTAACAAATATTAGAGGTACATAGTAGCAAATATCTCAAAAACATAATTATTGACAATACACATGAACTTCACAAGAGATCAATGATAAATTGGACAAAAAACGCAGGTTTTGATCAATTCACGAAAAACCTGATGTAGAGAGCTTCAAACGAAAATCAAACCGTTCAAATTCGAGAAAATTACGCCACGAACATGCTAACAAAATTGCAGCTCAATCGGACCACAAATCGACCTCTAACGCCAGCTTGATATAAATCAGATATTGCTCAAAACCCCAAATTTTCTGCTTTCTCTTTTTCTCTTGTGTTTCCCTTTTTGTGCTACCACTTTATATAAATAGTGAGAAACCATATTTCCTCATATAATCATATGGGCTCAACCTTTTTGGGCTTGCAACTCATTGGGCTTTCTCTACATAGGAGTGAACCCAGCTAACACTCCGAACACTATGTGCAGAGTAAATGGTGTCTCTGAAATCTCACCGAAATTATGGATTGCCGCAGAAAGCATGGCAAATCAGTCTTCCCTGTGTTTCTATAACGTGAATGTAGCGGATTTAGGTACCAATGCGGCAACTTACATAACTTTGAAGAGGCTTTTTATGAACATGAGATGCAGTGCAGGCGAGAAGAAGTGCAAGAATGGGTAGAGGCGCTGTGTTCTCTAACGAGGATTAGCGGATGGATGTCACAGGCCATTGCTAATGGGTATTTATGTAATCTGAATTAGAAACCCCGTGCACTTGGATGGAAATGATCCGTACGTCTAACTTTGTTTTATATCCATAATACGTGTGTGCGTGTGCAGGCATGAAGGAAAGCTGGTGAAATTGGTCGTCGCAAAGGTTTCGAGTGAAGTAGAGATGAGCTGGATCAAACGGTCTTCCCTGTTCATAGAATCAGGTACATTCCAGTACCATTCGAAGCATTCTCTAAATATAGAGAAGCCCCACGCGACCTTGACCGGTTTCTTTGCTTTTTAAAATTACTCCTGATTCGTAGTCATCATCACCTGCAGCAATTCATTATTTTTCAGAGAAACAAAGTAGAGAAAGTAAATGCCAATTCATCTTGAGCTTCCGTGGTGCTGATACTCGTTATAACCTTGCTGCTTTCCTCTACACCAGTCTTGTGGCCGAGGGAATCCAAGTTTTTAATGATGACGATCCACCCCTCATAGGTAAATATTGTGTTCATGAGATACGCAATGCCATTGATCACTGCAAAATATCCATTCCAATTCTCTCAAGCAATTATGCGTCCTCTTCATGGTGTCTCGAGGACCTAACTCAAATGGTTGAATGCAAGAGAACAAATGGGCAAATGATATTGCCCATCTTCTATAAAGTGAACACGTCACATGTGCGAGATGTGTCGCACTTGTTTGGAAAGCACATGCTTCAACATAAGCAGCTGGTTGACGAAATTACTTATGAGCAGTGGGAACAAGCTCTCAAAGAGGTTGGCTCCTACAGGGGATGGGTATCAGAGAATATTGCGAATGGGTACGTTACTTTCATCTTTGCCACCAAAACGTTAACTGGACAGAACTTCTTATACCGCTCAGAGCTTACTTCAGTTTTATTTGGCAATTGGCAGGCACGAAGCCGTACCTGTGAAAGAGGTCGTGAAGGAGGTTTCAAGGATGTTGAACAATCCCCAAACACATGATCCCCCGTCCCCATCCACTGAATATTAACTCAATTACAAAAGGATTTTCCTCAACGATCAAAAAGTGTCATCCTTTATTGTTTATAATTTGCATAAATCTTGTTAAGACTCGTGAGGATTTCTTTGGAGTTAAGAAGCATTTTTCGTACATTGTGCTGTGTAATGTGTTTAATTAGCATGTCGTTTTTGGATTCAAACGTGACACGATTGATGGATGTCTTGTGTTTGGATTTGGCAAGTCGATTATGTTATAGAGAGTCCAGTCAGCTTAGTTAGTTGTTTGAAGGTGCTAAAAGGATTCTCTAATTAAGTCTGGTACATGTTCCTTACTATAACTAGTTGAAAGCTCTGCTCGTTCCAATGAGCGTAAAAAAAGTGGAGAAAATGAAAATGGGAAACAGTCGCAATTTGCATCAACATATCTTGAAATATACTGCAATGTGCTGGGTCACTGGAAGAGAATATCTCCGTGTTTTGCTTTTTTCGTCTTTTATAAAACAAAAATCTGATCATGCGCACCCGGAAAAAGAAGCCATCTTCAGACCTGGCTAACGTTGCTGAGGGGGGCTTTCCAATAGGAACCTTTTCATCCGAAGAGAAGGCAACGATTAGATCTGTTCAGGGATTTAGTATGTGGATCTCAATGTGACTTGTTGCAAAAGTCGTAATCATTTATTGCCATTAATTAGAAGAAACCTAGGAAGAGCCGCCCTGAGGACGTCTGCCTCCTTCACAGCGCCTTCAGTCCTCCCTCAGAAGCAGATCTTTCTGGTAAGTTCACCCTTTCTTCTGTTTTCCCTTAATATCTTCATGCCCTTTTACGAATCATACTCTTTGGATTGAGATGGAAGAATTGAGCTCTGTTCACTGTTCATAATCTGAGTGGAATTAGGAGGGTATCGAATCTATGGAGAAATGGTTAGAAAGTTGGAAACTTTGGGGTAAAAGCAAGATCGAAGATGTATTTTAGCAGGGAATCTAGAGAGGCTCTTCAATCTCAGATTGATAAATTATCTGATGTTGTTTCTGTTACTATAGGACCAAGAGGTGTGTGAATTCTTTTATTTCCTCCTTTGAAATTGTTGTTTCTGTTATTTTAATCTCGGAATCATTTGTTCATTTGATTATCTATCTATTTTGGGGGTTGAGCCGGAATTGGATTAGTTTTGTGGTATCCCGATTTTCCAATTCTATTTTTAATAAATTGAGACGGGCATTTCGTCAGCATGCATATAGTTCTTTTCCTTGAGTCGGCCACTCATGTGAAAATTAGTCTATCAAGTGAAGTAGTTAAAAGATTATAATGCATCGGACTCAAGAATTTGACCAGGAGGCGATCTTTCGACCAGCTAATCTGCAGGGGTCATTACGGCACAACTAAAAATCGATTAGAGACCGGAGATAGATCGACACGACAGAGGCATGTAATCAAATGTGGGTGATTCCACCAGATGCACAATTCTTGTCAATCGGCATTAGACCGACTTTTTTGTCAATTAGGTACCCTATGTCCATGTTTAAAACCTTAAGATTACCCCGACAACCGAGAGTCGCCAATTTGTCAAAGATTTACATTGTGGCTTGATCAACCACAAGTCAAATGCATGAAAATTTCTAAAGGCTGCCTGGTATATCAGGACACGCTAGTATCATGCTAAAGTGAAATTAACCGTGAAATTGAGATCGAATTCAGAAATTGAAAGTCCTGGTGTGTCACAAATCAATTTAGGATCATTGACTCATCTTCGGAAGATTTTTCATGCAATCAAATTTTTTCAGCAAATTAATCAGAGAATGGCTAATTTAGCTCAAGAAATTAGTAGGCCTGCCTTTGGTCGTGCTTGTGGGATTTAAGTTGATTCTATGGACAAGTGAATATATGAATTAAAGGATGGTGACATTGGATTAATTTTATGGACTTTAAATTGGTTCAATTAGAAGAGAATTGAAGAATGTGATATACAAAGTTTTAGAATTCGTGTGCCATGGCGGAGGATGGAATTGGACCCATTGAAGATTGTTGTGGGAGATTTGAAGTTAGTGGAATATGACATCAGTGATGTCATGATGGGCCATTTTGTTGGATTAAAGAAAGAGAAAAAGAAAATAAATTGCCCTCTTCCTTCTCTTTCCTCCCTCCCTCTCTCTCGTCGCCTCTCTCCTCCATCTACGTTGTGCAAAGGCCAGAAAAATGCAGAGAAGAAGCTGGAGCAGCCATGGCCGTCGCATGTCGCCAGCAGAAGCTCCTCGCCGACGTAGCTTGCCGCCCATTCGTGCACGTCGCCCCGCATGCTAGCTCACCGCTCCGCCGCTGCCCATGCAACCCCGAGCCTCTAGCACCGTCGTCATTCATCGTCTAGTTGTTGCCACCGTCGCCAAGGCCACCAAGAGACTGCTGGAGTCACCCCAATCATGACACACGAGCTGCCACCACCCTTCTCCGCCGATTTTGCGCCTCACCAGCCGCCGTTTGGCCCTCCTTCGCCCGTGACCAGCAGCTGCAAAAATGGGTATCTCAGCCCGGTTTTGGCCTGTTTTGGCTGGCTTGTCGACCCCGAATGCTTTGCCCACTTTGAGGAAAGTTGTTCCCCTCAGCGTCCCCGTCGTTTTGGTCCACTCGGCTCGCTAATCTAGTGAGTTTAGCTCACTAAACATTGATTAGAGGGTTAATGATGCTTTAGGTGTGCTTAGTTTATGTTAAATGTTATTAGGTGGTTAGTTTAATTTATTTAAGTATAGATTATATTAAGGTACTTAATTAACTTAAAGTGTGTTTAATTTAAGGTTAAGTGAATGTTTATATTAATATAAACCTTGATGTGACTTAAAGGAATTTATTTTTGATTTATTTAAGTATTCCGAATTTATTAAATAATTCAATAATATACATTTATTCGAAATTATTAAAATATTATTATTTAATTAATTTCGGAATAAATTTAATTATTTATTAAATTCCGAAAATTTCGTCGATCTTATTTTCTCAGAATTTTGTGTTAATCGCTGTGGTATAGTCAGATTTTGAAATTGATGATTGGATATCACAAATTGAGTGTGGATCGTGAAAAATATGGATATTATTATTTAATTAATTTTCGGAATAAATTTAATTATTTAATAAATTCTGAAAATTATTTTGGGACTTTATTTTCTCAGAATTTCGTGTTGATCACTACTGTGCATTTAGAATTTGAATTTGATAAATCAATGTGGCAAATTGAGTGTTGATTGTGGTAAATAAGGATTTCATTCATAAAAACGCAAGTGTCGGGTTTTGATGCAAAAATTGGATTTTAATGATTATATTAAATAGTGGGGTTTGAAAAAGTGAGATGTTGGCTTTCTGGTTCAAAATTAGTGTGCCACCACACATGTGAGTAATTTCTGGAATATTTGAAAAAAGTGGTTCTGCTGGGTAGGCGCTCCTTCTCCCGGTGAGAGGTCGAGCGTTCGAAGCCCCTACAAAGCAGGGAGGCTGGCGAAGACACTAGGTGACTTACCTGGTGGCACGTGTGTGGTAGCTAGCATGTGTCACCCAGGGGGTTTACGGCGCGCTGTCGGCACAAGCCGGTTCCTCCAGTCCAGATCACTATTTTAAGTGGAAGCATTGAATGAAATGCAAAGTGTCATGGGGCCGAGTATGATTTGGCTGTGTGATAATTAAGAGAAATCATCATGGGCTATTAAGCCGAACTTGCCCTTATATGGGATGCCCCTTATAACGGATGCGGGTCGCAGTAGAGGCTAGGCTAACTGGACCCATGCTCCTTCAGGAATGCCATCGACGTAGTGATGAAGCCGCGCTCCAAGGGGGGAGGCGATACTTGGCTATGTGCCAGTAGATAGCCGAACTGCGAGTAAGCTATGCCCTTGTGTGGCAGTGAATATCAATTGGATCGCATGCTGAGTGTTATTGATGAGTCGGATTATGAGACGGAATTGTGTAGCATGGTATGGGACATGTCATGACAGTTTGGTCTTACAATCCGGACTCTTGTGGTCGTTCAAAATGATTTGTTGACCTTCCAGTGGTTTAAGTTCTTATTACTATTTGTGATTGAGTAATTTGAATTGTGCTAACTTGCAAGAAGAAACTGAGGCAAGGTAAGTTTTTTATGTGATGTGGCTAGGCCACCCTTGGGCGTATTTTCTTTCTAATAGGGGTTTATGTCACGCCCCGATCCTCCGAGCACGCGGACATCCCACTTTGGCCGATACAAATGCGACTTCCCAAGACACGTCATCGACCCATTCATTTTTATTACGCATGCGGAAGCGAAACAAATCCCCTAACAACATTTAACTTGGGATAGAAAAACAGGCAATCAACCACAACCAAACAAACTTTCTTATAAACACATAGGTTTATATACAACATTGGATTGTCTACAAAATAGACCGGCTCAACACAATGGGAACTGTCCTATGACCAACTTGTCAGACACGTTCGCCGATTCTTCAACCTCCACCTTCCGAACTCCAGGACTTCCGGTCCTCCACGACCATCATCTAGGGACCTGAAATATTATCCCACAACCGGGATGAGACTACGTCTCAGCGAGTCCTACCCTCTAAAACTCAATTAGGAAGAAAATACGCCTCAGGGCGCTCTAGCCACACAAATAGGATAGAGGACTTACCTCGCCTCAGTTCCTTCCTGCACATTAGTTTAATCAATAAATATTGACAACCACATCATTCAAACAATTCAATTACTCGGATCGATTCAGTGATCAATCGACTTAGTCGATTATATGTCATCGAAATCATCACACGGTCATTCTGACTATTCATTCTCGCTCTCAATCACAACTTTACAGGCAAGTCTATATGTAGTGGCATTACGGCCCATTTGGCATAATTTAGATTTGATGGCTTTCTAGGTTCAACTCACAACTTTTCACGGTCATTTTCCCATCAAAAACCAACACTAATCAACTTTGGGATAAATCCCCACAAAAACATACATTCAATCAATCGATACAAACTGGACCTACCAACCAATTACGGTGCCAAAAGCCAACACCGGGTATTTTCAAGTTAAATACCAAAACTTCATCAATATCACTCAATTCCACACTTTTGGAATAAATAACCATCAATCACTCAATTTCTCAATTTAAGCTTACAATTAACACAAACCGACCGCACTATTGCGATCGGCGCAAAATTCTAACGACCAGCCATCTCGGCAAAATTTTCGAAATTATTAAATAATTAAATTTAATTCCGAAAATTAAATAATTAAATATTATTTTATAATAATATAATTTAATAAAATAATATTTATAAATTCGAAATAATTATTTAATTAAAAATAATTAATTATGGCTTAAACTATATTACATTAATTTAAACATACAATTAGCCCTAATTAAACATCCATTAAGCTAATCATACAACTAATCTAATTTACATTAAAATAATCTAATCTAACCACCTAAACTTAATTAGACTAATCTAAACACCCCTTAAGCGTCATCAACTCACTAAGCAAGAATTAGAGGATAAACTCACCAGATTAACATTCCGGCGAGTCCACGGCGAAGGCGACGCCAAGGCGAGCGATAAACCTTAAGGCGGCGACACCAACCAAGGCCGAGAAGACACCTAAAACGAGCCTCAAAGACCTCACGGCTTTACGGTTTTCTCGCCGATCCGGGCCGAACTGTAGAGAAGAAACCAGCAACTTCAACGGCGAAAACGGGCCAATCGGAGCTCCGGCAAGCGGGTGGTTGGCAACCGGCGGCTCCCGGGGGTCTTGGGGATCTTGTAGGAGGTTGGGATGGGCAAAGGAAGGGTCGGAAAGGGGCAAAACAGCAAGAAAACGCGGAACAGGGCGGAGCAAGGCGGAACCAGACGGTCCGACGAGCGACAGCTTCTCACAGGATTTCGGGACGACCGAAGAATCGTTCTGGCGAGCGGCGGGATGCTCCGGAACAGGCTGGATGTCCTCATCACGGAAGTGGGTGGAGCGTTCGCTGATTCATCCGGGAAGTTGACTTTTAACTCGAATCTTTGGCGAAAGTTCAACTGGGCGTAAACCGGAACGAGGAGAAAACGGGGAGGAAAACGGCCGACAATGGCCTTCCGGGCGTGCGACGATGGAGGGGCTGGTGAGCTCGGTTCCTCTGGTTTTTTCTGAGCTTCTCTCCTTCAACAACAATGGAGAAAGCCACAAATTAAGGGAGAAGAGGGCTGCTGAGCAAGGGGGGTCTCCTTGGGCTCTTTAGAGCTCAACACTTGCCATTCTCTCATTGGCTTTGCCCCCACCATGACATCACATGACCTCAGCCACTCTCTCTCCTCAAGCTTCCTCCACAACCTTGCCAATAGGTGCAAAATGTCCCTAGCCCCATGGCATACGAATTTTAGACATTTGTGCATCAAATTCAATCAATTCTCACTCAATTCCATCCAATTGAAGCTCAATTAAATCAACCCATGTGTCCTCAACCTTCTTATGACTTTTCCCCATCAAATGATCCAACTTGCATCCCAAATATTCGATTAAAAATGGCCATCTGACAATCTCGAACAAAAACGGCCTTACTTTGCTTTTCTGCCAAAATCTCGGTTTGTAGAAAAATCTTCTGGAGATGAGTCGACATTCCTAAAATAAATTGTGACTTGACAGAGCTTCCAAATTCTATAATCGGGTTCAATTTCATGGTTAAATTCAATCTAGCGCGACTTTAGCGCGTCCTAACCTACCATATAGCTTTTAGAAATTTTATGTGCAATTAACCTGTGGTTGATTATTTTCAAGCCACAAAGTGTATTTTCGACACATTGGCAATTCTTGATTGTCGTAAAAATCTCGAGGTTTCGATTATGGACATAGAGTACCCAAAACTACAGAAGAATCGGTCTAGTGTCGGTCGATGAAAATATTGCGATCAGATGGAATCACCCATACTCTAATCACATATCTCAGTCGAATCGACCTATTACTTATCTATGTTCGATTCTGACAGTGTCGTAATGATCCTTGTAGATTAATACGGTCGAGCAGTCGGTTCTTAGTCGAATTCTCAAGTCTATTGCGTTTAGATTCCTTAACAGCTTCATCTGATAGACTAGTTATCTCGTGAGTGATCAGCTCAGAGAAGAAAGCTATAGACACAAAGATGAAATGCCCGACTTATTTAATTGAAATCAGAATTGGAAAATCGGGATGTCACAGTTTAGGGGGTTGAATTTGCTGAGACAATGTCTCATCCCGGTTGTGGGATTAAAATTTCAAATCTCTGGTAGATGGAGCGACCAGATAATTTTGGTTGCCTTGAGGAGTTGTAGAGGTGAAGTCATAAGAATTGGAGAAGGTGTTCTGCTAGTTGGTTTTAGAATAGTTCCATTTTTGTCGAATTGGTCTATTTTGTAGACAGTCCAGTGTTGTATTTAAACCTATGTGTTTGTGAATGAGTATTTGGTATTGTGATTGATTGCCTGCTTTTCTATCCCAAGTTAAATATTGTCAGGGGATTTGTTTCGCTTCCGCATGCAAAATAAAATGAATGGGTCGACGACGTATTCTAGGATGTCACATATTTGATCGACCGCATTGGGATGTGCGCACGCTTGGGGTTCGGGGCGTGACAAGTTTGGTGCCCGGTTTGACAGAGTGAGAGATATTGTGTTTTTGCGTAAATTACCAACTCCTTTAAATATCACTATTGCTGCACAAGAAAATCATTTTATTGATTCAACTAAAATAATGACAAAAAAATAATACAAAACCTCAAAGCACACGATACCAATACCTTCACAAATGACATTAATTACCTGGATATGGCACTCTAAATGTAAACTAGTTGCATTCAAGATGCTTCTTTTCTTTATTTCGTTAACACCTAATCATAAATGTAACAATTGCAGTATTTTTTTTTTTTTTTGGTTAAAAATTCCATTATAATTGAGGTGGAACTTTTATTATAGTAAATACGAAATGATGAACCTATGCTATGTTTGTCAAAAAATCATGAAATTGCTCAACAAAGTGATTTTGTATAATGGGAATATTAGTAGGTAGGTAACTAAACTAATATTTGATTGTGGGCAGTGGTAGATAAAAATCCATCCTTAACTTTAGTTAGGGCTAAACCATCATTAAGGGCCACTAACTGCCATTAGCCCTAAACTAAACTATACCTAAACACAATTAACTTCCTAATCAATGAATAGGAATTAACTCACCATTTTTCGGGTGATAGCGAGCTTGTGACAATGGTGGCACGACGGCGATGAGAACTCAAGTCTCACGGCTTGAGCGAATACCCTAACAGTGGTGGCTTGAGACTCGAGACCTATAGCTTGGCTAAGGAGGGAGGGGTGTTCGGTGGCGGCTTGCGGCAGTGGTGATATTGTAAGGACATTAGTGAGATTAAAATCATAATACATGTTGATATTGTAAGAACATTGACCGGAGTAAGACATGTTCCATAATTGAAAAAGAACTTAATTTCCTTGGGTCCCCTAGATTTAGCTGGTGATAGGTATTCTTTAGAAGGTGGGCTTCTAAAGGTTGTTCGAGGTAACTTGATGAAAATGAGAGGAATTAAGCACGATGGCCTATATGAACTTCAAGGTAAGATTGTGACATCTCGATTTTCCAATTTTATTTTTAATAAATTGAGATGGGCATTTTGTTAGCACGCATATAGTTCATTTCCTTGAGTCGGCCACTCATGTGAAAACTAGTCTACTAGGTGAAGCCATTAAGAGATTCTAATACATTAGACTTGAGAATTTGATCAGGAAGCGATCTTTCGACCGAGCTAATATACAAGGGTCATTACAGCACAATTAAAAATCGATTAGAGATCGGAGATAGGTCAACTCGATAGAGGCATGTGATCAGGTGTAAGTGATTCCACCAAATCACACAATTCTTATCGATCGGCACTAGACCGACTTTTCTGTCGATTGGGTACCATGTGTTTGTATTTGAAATCTTGAGATTATTCCAATAGCCAAAAGTCGCCAATATGTCAAAGATGGACATTGTGGCTTGAATTGATCAACCATAAGTTAAATGCATGAAAATTTTAAAAGCTGCTTGGTAGATTAAGACACGCTAGTATCGTGCCGAAGTGAAATTAACTATGAGTTGAGATTGAAGTTAGAAATTGAAAGTCCGGGTATGTCACAAATCATTTTAGGAATATTGACTCATCTTTGGAAGATTTTTCATGCAAGCCGAGTTTTTCAACAAAATAATCAAGGTATGGTTAATTTGGTTCAGAAATTTGGTAGGCCCACTTTTGGTGGTATTTTTGAGATTAAGATAGTTCTATGGTCAAGTAAATATGTGAATTGAAGGGTGGTGGCATTGGATTAATTTTACAGACTTTAATTTGGTTCATTTATAAGAGAATTGAAGAATGTGATGTACAAAGTTTAAGAATTTGTGTGCCACGGTAGAGGATGGAATTGGACCCATTGAAGATTGTTGTGGGAGATTTGAATTTAGTGGAAGGTGATGTCATCTTAGGTCATGGTGGGCCATTTTTGTTGGATTAAAGAAAAAGAAAAAAAGAAAAGAAAATAGATGGCCCTTCCTTCCTTCTCTCTCTCTCTCTCCCTCTCTCTCTCGGCGGCACCCCCCTCTCCATCTTCTTCTCCTTCTTCGCATGCCCAACAACCGAAGAAGCCGGATGCAGCAGCCCATAGCTCCGTCCATCGTCAATTGCCACCGCCATTCACATAGCCAGGCCGCTCGCCGCCCACTCGTGCCACCACCGCGCCATCGCCTCCCTCTCTCCTCCCTCTCCTGCTCATGCTCGACGTCCCCAGTAGATTTGAGAGCACCAGCAATAGCGAAGATTGACCAGCAAGCCACGGAGCTAGGACCACCATCGCCACTCACCGTCTTGCGCTCTACCGCTGCCCGCGCCCATCTGAGCTTGGCCGACGCCCGGCCGTCTCTGTCGGCCTCTGCTCATGTCCAGGAGGTTGTTCAGCCAGCACCAACCTCGGATCAACCACCTCCGATTACCGTTCGGGCCCCACCTAGGTCCGGTTCGACCTCTCAACCTTCCCCAGGTCCTTCTCCATCTCATCCAAGCACCAGCTCTACCCTTCCTTGGCCTCAAACTGCAATGGACAGCATCAATCAAAAATGGGTGTGGCGGCCCAATTTTGGCCCGTTTTGGTCGGCTTCCCAACCTCGGATGCTTGACCCGCTTTGAAAAAAGTTGTTCCCCTCGGTGTCCTCGTCATTTTGGTCCGCTTGGCTCGCTAATCGGGTGAGTTTAGCTCATTAAACCTTGATTAGATGATTAATGATGCTTTAGGTGTGCTTAGTTTATGTTAAGTGTTATTAGGTGGTTAATTTAATTTATTTAAGTGTAGATTATAATCAAGGTGCTTAATTAACTTAAATCTTTTAATTTAAGATGAATGTTTATATTAATATAAATCTTGATGTGACTTAAAGGAAATTATTTTGATTTAATTAAGTATTTCGAAATTATTAAATAATTTAATAATATATATTTATTCGAAATTATTAAAATATTATTATTTAATTAATTTTTGGTATAAATTTAATTATTTATTAAATTCCCAAAATTTCGTCGAGATCTTATTTTCTCATAATTTCGTGTTGATCGTTGCTGTGTATTCGGATTTTAAAATTGATGGTTGGATATTATAAATTGAGTGTGGATTGGGAAAAATATTAATATTATTATTTAATTAATTTTCAGAATAAATTTAATTATTTAATAAATTCTGAAAATTATTTTGGGACCCTAAATTCTCAGAATTTTGCACTAATCACTGTTGTGTATTCATATTATGAATTTGATGATTAAATATTGCAAATTGAGTGATTATTTGTGCAATTGATTGTTGAATTGTGAAATTGAGTGGTGATTTTGAAAAGTATATAATTTCTTCAAAAAATCCCGGATGTCGAGTTTAACACCAGAATGGATTTTAAGTATTATATCAAACAATGGGGTTTGAAAAATGAAGGTATTGGTTTTTGGTTCGAAGTGATGTGTGCCCACGCACAACTACTTTCTCGAATGTTTTAATATGAAAGAAAGATGCCAAGGCTACTATTTTAATTAGAGCATTGAGTGAAATGCAAAGTGTTTGGGGGCCAATATTAAATTGTTGTGTGCTGGTTGAAAGACTCGGTCGCAGTAGTGGCTACGCCAACTGGACCTTTATTCCTTTAGAATCACCGTCAACAGAGTGACGTGGCTCGGGTCGCAGTAGAGGCTAGGCCAACCAGACCCATGCTCTTTCGGGAATGCTGTCAATGTAATGATGAAGCAGCACTCCATGGGAGGAGGCGATGCCTGGCATTAATGTCAGTAGAAAGCTAAACTGCGAATAGGCTATGCCCTTGTGTGGTAGTGAATATCAATTGGAACGCATGCTAAGTGTTATTGATGGGTCGGATTATGGGATGGAATCATATGACATGGTATGAGACGTGTCATAATGATTTAGTCTTATAATCCAAACTCTTGTGGTCGTTCGAATGATATTGTTGGTGTTTCGGTGATTTAAGTTCTTATTACTATCTATGATTAAGTGATTTGAATTATGCTAATCTGCAGGAAGGAACTGAGGTGAGGTAAGTTCTCTATGTGGTGTGGCTAGGCCACCCTTGAGCGTATTTTCTTTCTAATAGGGGTTTAGGGGGTTGAACTTGATGAGACAATGTCTCACTCCGTTGTAGGCCAAAAATTTCAGGTTCATAGATGGTGGAACCCCTGGAGGATGATCAATCAAAAGTGGGATCGAAGAGCGAGTCCGACTAGTGGTCATAGGACTAATCCCTTTTGTAGATTGCCCCTTTTTGGTATATGTGCAAACCCTAGTGTAGTTACCTTTGAAAGCATGTTTGTTTATGAATGAGTTGGTTTCATGCTTTCCTATCCCGTGAGTTTTTGTCAGGGGTTTTATAATACATTCTGCTTGCGCAATAATAAATGAATGGGGTCGGCGACACTACTTGGGAATGTCGCATTTGCATGACCACGATGGGATGTTGGCGCGCTCGAGGGTCGAGGCGTGACAAAGACAGCGACAAGTTTCGCCCCAGAGACATTGGATACATTTGTTCAAGAGCTTATTGACTGCTCGAGGAAGACTCGTGTGTTTGTGTTGATGCACAAGTTTGATGCCGTTTTTAAGAACATGCGGTCAAGAGCTTTGATCGAGATGGAGACTGGTAAGTCAATCAAGTGTGTGCTGATTGACGTAGCATGGAATTTTGTTCAAAGTTGGTAAATAAATTATGCATGAAAGAAGACATGGTGAAACACCGCATGAGTGCTAGTAAACCATAATAATTTGTAGAATTGATGAGCACAACATTACTAAAGATGGCTTGGAAAATGATCTCTAGTGTTGGTGTTGCTAGAAAAATCCTAGCCAATGTGCTTAGTATAATGAGCTACCTAGTAAATAGATTTCCATCGATTGCTAATGAATGGTGGGCTCTCGAAGAAGTGTGATAAGGTAATATTGCTAGTTGTTCTATTTTTAGAATGTTTGGTTGCACATGTAATTTTCGAGTGAGTGATGGTAAGCTCGATAGGAAGGTAAGATGCATATTCCATGGCTATGCACAAGGCAAGTGGAGTGATAAGTTATGATACCCAAATATAAATTAACCTATTGATAGCAAAGAAGTTGCTTTTGACAAGTCTTTAGTACTTTTGATAAGAGTGTTTGTCGTAAAATTAATACGGATATAAACAGTGTTTAGTTCAAGATGAAGTTGCAACTAGAAACTCCTGAAGTAGCGGCATTGGTGGAATAATTGACATAGATGATGCTTATCGCGAGGTGGAGCAAATAAAGCTAACGGTTGTTATAGCTGCCTAATTTGATAGGGGTGCATGTTCGCCCATTTGTCAAATATGGAAGCAATTATGGTTTTGTTTTATCTGTAATATATGAGGTTATGACGGAAAATCCTTATGAAGTAGCTAATTATGTAGGTGTAGTTAGTGCCTTGATGAGGTCCACGGTTATGGCTAAGTTCAAGCGTGACTTGGATTTGGAAGCACTTTGTGGCAATTGAGCTCATTAGGGCTGCGGGAGAGTAGTAGTGAGGTTTCCATGGAAGTGATTATAACTTGGCTCAAATGTCGAGACAAGTTGGATATTGTTAAAATTATGTCTTTAGTTTGAGCCCGATATGAGATTCGATGCACACCCAGAGCATTTATTGCTCAAAGTCGCACGCAAATTGACAATAAAGAAGCAAAGCACGAATGCCCTCCGCCACATGTATATTTGTCAAAGATGTGCACGCCTCCTAAATACATTTTCTCTTCCTCTTTAATTGCATGTACATCATGTGCATGCATGGCCATAAGGACCTTGAAGACTAAAGGGCAAAGTAAAAGTTGTGGGCTTGTTTTGTCTTGTTTCATTAATTCCTTGTTTCTTTTACTTTGCCATTTCATTCAGCTGAAACCGACAAAAGGAAAGAAAGGGTAAAACATTAATTGAAGGAGTTGAACATCATGGACATGATCCTGGAAGACGGCGGCCCAACCCTTCTTATGATTATCTTCAAAGATTATGGGCGCATGTTTTTTTTTTTCCTTGCCATCTCTCGTTTCTTCCGCCTCATTAAATGCGTGCCCATGCAAAGTATGCATGCATACTCATGAATTTTGGTGGGCGTCGGTACTGATTGACAATCTCGTATTTTATTTTCCTAGTGCTTTATTCTCACCATTATTGTCTCCCATTAAAATCTTCATGGTCCCTGATTATAGTCTACGACATGCACATAACTGATCGCCAAAGCCAAGAAGAGCATAAGCAACTCATTTATAGCAAAAATAATTTAGCCGCAGTTCACTTACATCTTCAAGTTCCTTTGTATAAGCTTCAGCCTTTTCAACATTTTCATCAGTTTTCATGACCAATGGACTTCCAACTTCGGTGACCTCAAATGGACCTCCCACAACGGAGGACGAGAGACGCATAACAAGCACGACGCAAGATTCCAAAGGAACTCCCCATCGGAAAAGTTCACATCTCATAAGATTCACCATCGGAAAACTAAGCACACTCATAAAGTACATCTGTTCAACAACTATGAAATGATCACCGAACGCCGATGTTGCAGAGGTACGAGTAACAAAGGCACGAAGGATTCCCGAAGAAGCTATAGCCAGAAGAAGAAATCGGATGATCACAAGAGCTCGAGATTGATTCGCATGCGAAAATGGAATGGATTGCTAGACCGAGACAAGCAGAGGATTGCTAGATTCTCGAGACAAGCAGAGGATCTACATTCATCCCCATTCTTTCTCATTCACTTTGAGTTTTATATCTGATTCTCCATATGAAGTAAGCATAGCAAGCAAAACAAAAAATGCCGTGTGCAACACATGATATCATTTGAATGTAATTGTCACAAATACCATAGATAGGGTTTTCATGTACAAAGATGGGTTGTTCCTTCTTCCCACAGTAACAACATAGGATCAATGCCATGGTAGAAGATATGTTCCTACCATTGTAAGATGAAATGTGATTATGCAACAGAAGGTAGCACAGTCTCCTGAAATCAACTGAGCTAAATGATGCCACATGCGGACCAAGATATTATCTATCCCCCACGATGCTCCCTTTAATGTCCCAACAAAGCTCACACTATGCGTGAATTTAGTCACATATTTCGAAATAAAGATCATTTATGTGACCTGACAATTGGAATTTATTGAGACACGGTGTGAACGTAGGATAACTAGACATTTATGTAGTGATGTTGCGGATCAGGTCCACCAGGACTTGCTCTCATGGATTGGTAACGCCGCTCTTCTCGATGAACAGCTCCTTCTCTCTCCAAAGCAACTCCATTGGCAAAATTATACGATTTTGCCGGTTGTGCAACAATGTTATTCTCCTTGAGAAACTGATGCAGCGGACGAGTCTCGACCCTCGCAGATAGGATCATGATAACAAAGAGGCTCCGCAACATGCACTTCATCCTGTAATCCATGCTACGCGTAGATGACAGAGTATCTGATGAATTTCAGGTTACAGCTTCTCTTCGAGTGCTGGAAATGGTTGTAATCGTTGCCTCTATATATAGATGAATAAGCACCTATATATTAAATGAGTTTGGATAAATTCAACGTCATTGTCTTCTTTAGTATGAAGTTGTCTTCTTGCTGAAGAGTGACAGTTTTTCTGGTTGGCCTAACTGACTAGATATAGCTATCTGCTACGTGTCACTCACGTGAATACCATAAAGCAACCCAATTATCTCCCGAAAAGTGGCACGCATTACCTTTATTTGCATTATCTCAGCTCTTCACAGGCGTTGGAATGCAAACAAAGTCACGTGTGATTGGTCCCTACCTGGATTTAATCGCTTCGTCAGAAAGCATCCCTTTTTTTTTCTGGTTTTCTTTGGTACATGTCAGGTTTATTGTCTCTTCCTATAATTTTTCTTTAATTTATTATTAACACGACAGATAAAATCAAGCATTTTAGGAAAAATGACACTACAACTGTCATAACTTTCGTAGATGCTTATTTAAATGTTATAACTTTTTTTTTCAATCACTTGAGTCATATCATTTGAGTACTATAACTTATGTACAACACACATTTAGTGTCATAACTTTTTTTTTTCCGATTATATGAGCGTCATATAACTTTTCAATCGATTACTTAAGTACCATAACCTTTTAAAAATAATTCACCATAAGTGCTATGTCACATCAAATTTCCAGCATGTGGGTGAATGGCTTTAAAAATCTTTTGCACTTAAGTGATCGATTGAAAGTTATGGTTTTCAAGTAAACGTCATATGGAAGTTATAACACTTGTGTGTCCTTATCCCCGATATCTTATGTCAAAGCTCACTTTTTCGAAGCTTCAAGTCACTAAATCATATTAAATGAAGTCTTGGAAATTTCTGAGCCTCAAATATCTTGATCTTATAAAATTCTGGTTCAAAATAGAAGCTTAATGAATTAAGAGAGAATTCTCTTAGAACCAATCAAACTCACTCATTAGGGTGAGACTCATAAATTAAAGGTTTTAGGAATGGATTAAGGAGCATTGTCATTGCCATGCAGAATCCATGAAGGATAATCACCATGCTAGTGAAGGTTGACGAGAAGGCAGCAAATGACTTTTTAAAGAAGGAATTTTTAAAAGATAGGGAATGAAGCCAGAGATGCTGAGCTAAGCAGGAAGCTTTGAGATAGAGCGTGATGTAGATCTAAATGTATATCTTGTTTAATATTCCTTTCAAGCTTAGGCTTTATTTGATGGACTCCACCACCGCCAAATGAGATGACACAAGTTAAATCTACTTTTCTTATTGCTGGCATGTCCCTATGTCATCATCAACTATTGAGATATGCAGGTCTGAATTGTATTAAAAAGTCTCACATTAGAGAATTATTGTGGTGTGAAGTAGTTATTATATCTTAGTTAACTTATAACTAATTGGCTTAAATTTTTAAGTGAATGTAGGTCTAACTGAATATGTTGATAGACTTGAATTTGGACTCGCTCTTGGCAATCTCTCAAGTCTAGGTATCAGGCTGTTACTATGTGCTCTCAATAAATAGTACTAGAGTAAATGGTTGATTGGTGATTGGCGGTCCCTATATATATATATATATATCGGTGTTTGGTGAATATCTCAAGGAAGGAATTTCGTAACCAATGTGGTTTCTAGGCAAGTTTCATGGTTTGCTCTAGTGAAAGAAACCAATGATGATAATGAACGTTGTGGTGTAGCAATAGGATTTCGATGGTAGCCTTTATCATTCAGTTTGGAGAAGGAGACTTGGGATGAAGGTGGAGCAGTGGAGATTCAATTTAAGACATGTTTGTGCGGAAATTTTTCTAAATTAAGAGGATGCAGACCTTAACTAAAATCACATGTGAGGAGGAGATTGTTGAAATATACATTTGGGTTGTGTTGAAATAGTCTCACATTGGAGAATCAGTACAGTGTGGAGCAGTTAATATATATACTAATTGGTCCATAACTTTTCTTTGGGTCATATAATTGATTCATAACTTATTGACTTAAAATTTTAATTGTGAATAAGTTGACGAACTCAAACTTAAGCTCTCTCTTGCAATTTCCTAGGTGAAGGTATCGGGTTTTTACTACACACTCCCAACATAAACATATTGAGTACACAATATTAGTAAGATACTTTCATTTTTGAAAAGTCACCAAGAGCTTCATCTTAAACTATTGTAAATGTCTAGTCGAACCTACCTTTAAATTTAAGCGGTGGACGTGGTTATCACTTCGTCTGCCTTGTCACTATCTTCTTCTTTTTTTCTCCCTATCCGTTTTGGTAGATTTCTATGGTTCGTGAGTGTTCAGGAAAGTGTCGAATGATGTTGGGATTTATTCAATAAGAAAATATATAGAAAAATTTTCATTCTTGGCGATGTGGAGAACCCCACTATTGAAAATAGAGAGGCAAGACGTGATAATCTTAGGTTTCTCTTAGCCAAGTCACCAAATTGGTAAGCAACTCCAGCAATACAGTACACTCTCGATCAGTCAAGAAACCAAGGAATCCACCGAAAGAGATAAAGAGAAAATCAAAGAGAAGATAACGAGGGAATGGGACGGCATTCTTGAGATTACGCACTATACTATAAAACTTTCTTATCATAAATTGAACGCTTTAGCTTGGCATCGTTGAGTTTTTCACCGAAAAAGGCAATGGAACAGTCTTCTTGACTGAGAATGGCACCAATGAAAACATTAGAAGCATCACATGGAACCTCAAAGATCCATATTGCTAAAACTGGGGTTTTGGTGATATTTCCTGGCAGGCTTCAGGATTTGGTGTGGTGAAAGAGGCTAGAGATAAGGTCGATATTGTAATGTAGCAACTTGGTCCCAATAGCAGCTTTCATGGTTCGATCCAAAGAAAAAGACAAAGGATGAAAGTATGGTGCTAGAGATTCAACTTGAGGCATATTAATACATAAAAATACCTAAATTAATGAGGAGCAAACCTAATATTGAACTCACACTCAGTGGGAGCTTGTTGAGATGCATGTCTGAGTTATATTAGAAAAGTCAAACATTAAAGAATTGTTATGATGCGAAGCAATTAACATATCCTAATTAACTCCTAACTCATTGGCTTAAGTTTTTAAGTGAAGTTTGGTCCCATTAGATTTGTTGATGGGTTCAAGCTTAAACTCCCTCTTAGCGTTCTCACCAAGAAATGTATCAGGCTTTTATTGTGCCTTCAACATAAACACATTGGTTCAACCAAAAAAAAAAAATAAACATTTTGGGCGCACAATATGAGTCAAATCCTTTCATTTCCAAAAGGTCGTTCAGAGCTTCGATATGAGCTATTGAAGTATCTAGTTGAACCTACCTTCAAAGCTTAAGTGGTTGATATCATTATTTCTTCTTGGGAATCATGTCATGTCATTATCTCTTTATTTTTCTCTATATCTGCGTTTTGGTAAAGATATGTGATTAGTGAGTGGTCAAGATAGTGTCACAAAATGTTGGTATGTATTCAATGAGACAACGAATGAAAAAAAATTTCAATCATGGGGAGGTTGAAAACCCCACTACGAAAGATAGAAAGGCGAGACATGATAATCTAGGTTTCTCTGAACCGAACTTCCATATTGGTAGGCAACTCCATCAGTACAGCACGCTCTTGATCGCTCACGAAACCTAGGAATCCACCGAAAGAGATAAAGAGAAAAACAAAGAGAAGACAACGAGGTAATGGGACGGCATTCTTTGAGAATACGCACTATACCATAAAGCTCCTCATTAGGGGTGAGCAGCGGTCTAGGGTTGACCCTAGACCAACCCTGGACCGGCCTAACCCTGCCGGTCCTGGTCCGGTTCCCAAGGGGATTGGGTCGGTCCTTGGTCCTGAAATTCCAAGACCAACACTGTGCGGGTTGGTCCTTGGTCCTAAGAGTTTTGGGTCGGTCCAACCCTGGATCAACCCTGTATATTATATTATATTATTTATAATTATTTTATACATTCAAACCTAAATAAAATGTATGTTATATTATATTATATTGAGACGTTCTATCAATAGCACTAACAGTAATTTCAATTTAAAACTTTTGTTGAGTATTAATTATGTGTCATTTGTTTTGTTTTTAGGTGTTTAGAAGTTCAAGTGAATTAACAAGATGTGAAATTATATATTCATGATTTATATTAAGTATTTTGAACTTTTATGGTTTAATTGTATTTTATTAATGAATTTAGCTACACTTTGCTTTTCAATTTGTGTCAAATGGTAAAAATTTTTGAAGAGTAAAGTAGTACTGTAGTTATTACGGTTATTTGCTAGTTAAGTGGTGTGAAGCTCATTTTTTGATTGAGTGGACTCTATATGATCAAATGTAGGAAAACGCTTTTGCATATGGTGTTATGAATATTAAAGATAGATGATTACAAGAATTTTCCATCTTGTCCCATATCTCGATGAGTGGTTAGCAGGTACGAAATTTCTATTATTGTGTCATCTTAAATTTGCTAAATATGTATTGGTATTTATAGTTTAGTTGCACAATGCTGCATTGTCGATGGATGTGTAATTTGAATTTGTAGGTTTACTTTTTTAGGGAGTATAAAAAATAAGACAAAAAAAATTATTGATCGGTCCCGGGTTGACCCTGGAACCGGACCGAACCCATTGGGTCGGTCCGGTCCTTGGTCCCAGGCTCAATAGGGTCGGTCCTCGGTCCTAAAAATTGAGGACTGACACTGTATGGGTTGGTCCTAGGGTTAGGGGGTGGCCCGGACCAACCCGGACCATACTCACCCCTACTCCTCATCATATATTGAAAACTTTAGCTTGGCATCGTTGCGTTTTGCACTGAAAAAAGGCAACGGGACGGTCTTCTTGGCTGAGAGTGGCATCAATGACAACATTAGAAGCATCACATTGAACCTCAAAGATCGACGGTTCTAAAGCCGGAGCTTCGGTGATCATTTTTTCAAGAGTTCAAAACTCTTTGCGCCTTTCCATTTCATTGAAACCTCTCCCCTTTTGAGTATTCAGTAATCGGTGCAACAACGAAACTGATATTCCTTACCAATTTCTGGTAGAAAGAAGCGAGGCCATGAAAGCTTCGAATCTCTCTTATGTTCCCCATGTTGGCCATGAAGTGATAGCTTCAATCTTGCTAAGTCCATCTCTATTCGTTTTTACTAGACAACACGGTATCGGAGGAAAGTCAACTTGTCCATAAAGACGCGACATTTCTTGAGATCAACGAAGAACTTATGCTCTCCCAATGCTTGGAACACTTGTTAATGATATGCCTAGTGTTCTTCCTTGTCTTTGTTGTAAATAAGGATGTCAACGGTATATACGACGCCAAATCTCCCAATGGAAATGGACATGCAAAACGCGTCTCCTCGTATGCTTTCATATATCCAAACATGGATCCTAAAAAGCTTTCTTCCTTTTAATGGAGCAAGAGAAATTTTTATTGTAGGAACAAGGATGTGTCTAGTAACCATTCTGTTTTTAGCAACAATTTCTATTGAGAATTTTTTTTTTTTTTAAGTCTATTTCTTAGACAAGTTTTTGAACCTTCGAATGTGTTTGGTAGCTACATAATATTTCTATTCCTAAAATAGAAATGCACTTGGTACAACCCTCAAATTTTTTTAAGACTTGCAACTTCTTTTAATTTTTTAATATTTTATTACATTTTTCTATTTTTTTTTTTCTTCTTCTTTTTCTTCATTTAGCTGGTCACCGACCTTGAAGGAGCCTCACCGACCCCCAACGAGGCTCAACCTCGCCCAACGGTTGCAAGGTCAACCTCGTCAACCTCGCTAGACTTGGGTGGCCAAGCTCACTAAGGGCTGGCGACAACTAGAGGAAGAAGAAGAGGAAGAGAAAAAGAAAGAAAAGAAAATGGTTTGAGACTAATTCTTGAATTGTTCTCGAGAATAAATAAACAACTTTTTTCTACTTTTTAATTATGTTCCAAATATAATCTCGAGAACAAACTTATTCATGGGAACAAAAATTTTACCAAATGAATTTCTATTTTGTTTTGTTCCAAGAAACAAAAGAACAAAAATAGTTACTATTTGGCTAGTTACCAAATAGGGCATAAATGTTTCTCTACCATTGGGATAGCTTGATGGTTGTATTGCCACAATCTTTGGAAAAAGTATCTTAAGGGCTAATGCTCTATTCGTTTTACATATATAAAAAAAAATCTAAGAAAATGTTTTCTAAATTTTTTGACATTCACTTTATAGAAAATAAATTAATCAAGGAAATTATTTTCTGCCATTGAAAAAACCATCAAAAGTGCAAAAACATTTTCCCTACTCTTTCTTTCACCAGTCATTTTAATTATTTTTCTTTTTCTTTTCTTTTCTTTTTAATTCAAAATTTTAATTTTTTTTATTTTTTAATTTTACTTCTTCTTCTGTTAATCATCAGCCACTAGCAAGCTTGAGCTCGCCAATTCAACAACACTCAAGCAGAGGATAGCAAGGCTCGGGCCTCACAGATTGTTGACCCTCAAGCGTCACCAAAGGCCTACAAGGCTCAAGCCTCCCAAATCGGCGACACATGAGCGTTGCTAGAGGCAACGAGGCTTAGGCCTCGCTAGATCGATGACACTCAAGCATCACCAAAGGGCAGCAAGGCCCAAGCCTTGCCCTAAGGTGATGCACCTTGGCCATCGATGTGGCCAGCGGCTCACTAAAGAAAAGAAAACGAGAGGAAAAAAATGTTCAAATTTTTAAAAAGAAAATCAAAAATTAAAAAAAAACTGAAAAATTAACAATTAAAAATTATTGAAAGGAGTGCACAAATAATTGAATGACAAAAAATATTTTCCACTTCAATTTCAGGTTTCGACTGAATACAGGAAGATATTGTCATTTTTCTGGAAAATATTTTCGAGAAACACCACACTTATAACGAAAAATGGAGCATAAATTGGCACACGTACAATAGGTTTATGATTAAATTGGGCACAAATACAATAAGTTTATAACTTTTCTCATAACTTTTCTCGACCATCATGGCAAGTTCTTTATCTGCAAATTTATTTCCAGTAGAAAATTGGACTAAAGCGCTTGGAGACTTTAACTTCATTTCCCTTCCTTAGCCACCGAAACTCGTAAGGGTGTTTAGGTTGATCTTTTATCAGCAGCTTCAACTTTCCCATCATTCATGCCGCTACAACATTCTCGCAGCTTCCTCCGTGGATAATGACATTGCATACTTTGCCATGCGACGTGCACTTTGTGTGGAAAATGTTATGGTGCAGCCTTCCTGACTTGTCCATGCAACTACAGAGTTTAGGGTTCATGAATGATCAAGAAAGTGTTGTATTCTTGGAGTGGCCTATAGAGAGAAATAGGAATGTAGAAAGTGGATGAATTATGTGTTATAGTCAGTCATGACTTACACACACTTAGAAAGAATGCCAAGTAATTAATATTGACAACAAAATTAATAACCACCGATGGAGATAATGTTTGAATCAATTTTGGATTGCTTATTATGCGGATATTTAGATTCTGCTTCAGTTTTGCTGTGAGTTAGAGATAAGTTTGGTTTTGGCGCAAGTTGAGACAACTCGTAGCGAGCTAGGTCAACACCTATTAAGGTGGTAATTTAACTAAGAGAGACCTAGACCATCCAATCTATTCGAATCCTCGGTGCGCCTTTATCGGTTTGCACTTTTAGCGCATCCCGACGAAATTTGGTACCATAGTTATTGTTTCATTCGGCTTTTCGTACGTCCTGACGTCAGATAGAGGATCATTTCATGAAGAAACTAAATTGCAAGCTCCCAACATATCAGAGCTTCACACTAGTCATAAACCTAAACCACTTCAAATCAAAGAAAAACTCCTTCAATCCAGCAGAAACAAAGTACAGTACATCGGTCGCTGTATATATATATATATATATAATATGCACATTGTTGCACGCACATGAATAGTTCTGGAAGAATCTAGCCATGGATTAACAATATTGCACAATCCCAGGCATCTGTAGTGTAATGTGGGAAAGTAAGAGTGGAAAATGATGTTTAGATCGCTATGGAAGTTGATGTTGGTCTCTGTGTTTAGAATTATACTTGTTGGCAAGTGATCATTCTCTTATGTGATGGCAAATTTCGAATTGAGTGTTTATGTAATAACTTATCTTTCTACTTAATGTTACCGAGTGTCATCGTGTGCTAGATCATGGTATTAAGATTTCAATTCCCCCAAAAACATGTCTAGACATGGTTAATAACATTCGATTATGTATTCATTGCAGACCGCTCCTGATACAACTGCAGCATCAAGGACATCCACTAGTTTCACCACCAACAATGCACTTTCCTGTGATCTTGACACTAACTTGATATTGAATACCTAAACGAAAACGAGAATTTAACATCAAACACATCATGATGACTGCATAGTCCCCTATCGTTTGCTGCGGTTATGTCTCATATGAGCTTATGAGTAATTTTAGCATGGTGTTGTGGATCAGGACCTTCTGGACTGACTCGTCTAGGCCCGTAATGACCTTTGACTGTCTCAAACTCATCACGAGCTGTGTTGTCTTAGGCGACTCGACATGGACCGTCAACCTTCTGAATTTGTGGACGAGAGCGAAAGCTTCTGTGTTGTCATAGGCGACTCGACATGGACCGTCAACCTTCTGAATTTGTGGACGAGAGCGAAAGCTTCCGAGCTGGTCCAGGAGAAAGCTATCGGCATCAGGCACAGACATAATCCCAACCAGGCCATAGAACTTCCGATCAGATCATACTATGTGTGGCTTTGCTTGGGAGAGGACTACAGTCACTTGGTATTTATAGCCCTCACAAACCAAACAAACCCACCCCCCCCCAAAAAAAAAAAAAAAAAAAAAATCTCTCTCTCTCTGTTAAAAAGATGAATCTAAGTGGCGAAACAGAGAACTTCCCACAATATACCATTCTAATAGGAACTCACGAAACCCTTTCGCAAATTTTATTAGGAAAAATACATTCCCCGCCAGTGGAGCCTTGAAATCAATTCACTTGTCACCTACTTCATTAACAATGCCATGCTTCGGGAGTAATTACGAAAACCTTTCTGTCCTTTTGTATGGTCGAATTAAGGGAAATTCGATCTTGGCTTCTTCCTCAGTACTCTCAGTCCATTCAAGCTTTTACTCTGATCCGCTCGACAATCTTTCAGATCCAGCTGTTGTCGATATTCAACTTTGCTTGGAGGTTTCCAATCCCGAACTTCTCTTGTTGGATTCACGTCCTCACAAAGTGTCCTTTCTTTTGCGTTTAGCCCGCACCCGCAAGAGAAAATGTCCCTTTCTTGGGATTTTGACAAATGATCCACTTAGCAATCTTTGCAACTTTTGACATATAATATGTAAGATATAAGTGTGTTGAAGGTCCTAAAACTCGTTGCAAAAGTGCAATTAAGTCTTAAAACTCTACAGAAAGGGCAATCAAGTCTTAAAACTTATCAAATTAATGCAATCAAGTCTTTTTGTGAACTCTGTTTAATTAAAATATGTCGATAGACACAAACTTGGACTTCTTCTTGGTAATCTCCCATGTTTAGATATCGAGTTACTATTGCTCACTTCCAACAAATAGTATGAGAGCTAATGGTACATCGGTAGCCCTTTCCCAAAGTATATTAGTGTTTGGTGAATATCTCAAAGAAAAAATCTCATGACCAACGCTATTTCCAAGCAAGTTTCATAGTTTGGTCCAATGAAAGAAACTAGTGATGACAATGGATAGTGTAATGTAGCAATGCGATCCTGGTGGTAACCTTCACGGTTCAGTTTGGATAAAGAGACTAGGGATTAAGATAGGACATTGGAGATTCAAGTTATGACATATTAGGGTGGAAAGAAGACCTAACACTAAACTTACATATGAGGAAGAGATTGTTGAAATACTCGTTTGAGTCGTGTTAGAAAAATTTCACATCAAAGAATTGGTGTGGTGTGGAAAAATTAATGTATTTTAATTGATCCATAACTTATTGACTTAAGCTTTTAAAGAATGAGAGTCTAACTAAATAAGCTAATGAGTTCGGACTTGAGTTTTTTCTTGGCGACTCTCAGATGAAGGTATTGAGTTTTTGTTGGGAATTCCCAACATAAACATGTTGAGTGCATAGTATGAGTCAGATACTTTCATTTTGAAAAGTCACCAAGGGCACCATTTTAAACTATTGAACTATCTAGTCGAATCTGTCTTCAAATTTAAGCCTTTGACGTTGTTATTACTTCTTGGAAATTCTACCTTGTCATTATCTTTGTATTTTTCTCCCTATTTGTTTTGGTAGATTTCTATGGTTCGTGAGTGGTCAAGAGAGCGTTGCATGATGTTGAGATGTATCCAATGAGAAAATATATAAAATAATATTCAATCATGGCGTGGTTGAGAACCCCACCACTGAGGATACAGAAGCGAGACTTAATAGTCTAAGTTTCTCTTAGCCGAATCACCAGATTGGTAGGCAACTACAGCTATACAGCCCACTCTTGATCACTCAAGAAACCAAGGAATCCACCGAAAGAGATAAAGAGAAAATCAAAGAGAAGATAACGAGGGAATGGGACGGGATTCTTTGAGAATACGCACTATACCATAAAACTTCCTTGATCATAAATTGAATACTTTTGCCTAGCATCGTTGCGCTCTCACTGAAAAAGGCAATGGGACGGTCTTCTTGACTGAGAATGGCACCAATGACAATATCGGCAGCATCACATTGTGTAACATTGGCCTTCTTAGTTGACTTCGTCAACGGCGGTGGACCCACCTAAAAAAGAAAAAAAAAGACAAGAAAAAGACAAGAGTTGAAAAGCCAAAGAGAGGAAGTGGACGTTCGCATTATGCAGCGGAGACGCATGCGAGAGCGGGGGAAAAGAAAGAGGAGACCAAGAAGGAAAGGGAATGAGAAGGTACGGGAAGAAGAGGAGGGGTTTCACGTTCACACGTCATGGACACCTTACCAAGCCGGATTTATTATGTATCGTAATGTCAGATAAGTGCTCGCATCTCTCATTCTTTCAATCAAAGCATTTTTCAAGATTGAGACTCAAATTCATAATTATGTTAGATTCGAGCCGCAAGGTCCGATTTATGAGATATTGAGCTTAAAATAAGCCACATTGAATTTCTGGCTACCCTTGTCAACATTGGCATTTAAGTGTGCCAATTTTTTTTTAAATAGTACTTAAGTGTACATTTTAAAAGTTTTGTCACTAAGGGTGCGTTTGGCAACGATTCATTCCGGAACCGATTCGACAAGAAATGATTATTTTTATTCTGTTCCCTGAACCGATTCTCCCGAGTAAAAAACGTGTATGGTAACATTCTAAAATTTTTTATTCTGAATAGAATTGCGTTTGATAACGTGTTCATTGATTATGTTCCAAATTATTTTTTTATTTTTAAATATTTTTTTATACTTATTTTTCCTTTTCTTTTACCTTTTTCCTTTTCATTTTTCATTTTTTCTTTTCTTTTTTCCTTTTTCACACATTTTTTTATACTTATTAGATCCACACATTTCACACTTTCATTCTTCTATCTATCGGCGTTCACATCAGTAGGAAATGAGGTAAAAAACTTAGTGTACTCTTTACTAGCTTAAACCCTTGGAACTTCTCATCGCACGCGCCGACCATAAGGAAAGCAACGTCATTCGTGCTCTTCTCTAGTACATTTCCAGGAACACCCCTAATTGAACTCGATATCTTGGAGAACTATTGACAGCAATTCTGGACTTTTAGTTTCTATCGGTTTTTTTTTTTATATAAAGGAGGTCAATAAGATAAATGAAGATAAAGAAGATAAGATTTGCGACCTCAAACCGATAATCGAATAGGTTGGGCATCAATCCAAAGTTTCATTTGGCACTGCCCTGGCTTTCCCGCTGTTAAGAAAACACACTAAGTCGAGACGCAAAGGTGTCTTTCATAATGACCTCCAGGAGGAAACCGGGTACTCTCAAGTGAAGGAAAATAACAAGCCGAGATTGAACAATTATGAATGTTAAGTTTGAGAAGTCAGTCCCATATTTGAAACATTGAACTTGAGGGCATCTCATGACCACAGGGAGAAGAAAAATATAGCCTTGATTCAGCAAGGCCCCCGGAAATGTCCAGGGGATTTCATCCCGAGCCAACAGGGACACAAAAATAGAGACCGTCCCGGAATAGATGCAGGAGGCCAGTACGCTTCCACAATTCAGGAGTCTGAGAAACAAGCGTGAGTATACTTTCCTGATTTATCATTGCACCCATATTCAGAAGAATGTCTAAGCAAGTAGGCATTTCCCATGTTTGTTAAGGCACATGCATCCATGATCTCCTGTGATTCTGTTTGGGTGTGACTTCTGCCCACTCGTGTATGTTGTGTGTTTGAGAGAGAGAAAGAGATACCTTGTCTGATGCATTTTCAAGCGTGAATCTCCTTGGACATGAGCTGCGATGCAAACTTCTGCACCCTACGGATGTTTCATCTGGTGAAGGAATTGCAAAGAAATGCCGAGGAGAAAAGACATATCACGGACAACCCAAAGAACATCCTGTGAAATCATTGATAACCAGAAGGATATCTGTTCTTCATAGATGTTGTTGTTGGTCACAAGTGCTCGAACAAGCAATTCCTTAGCTTCTTCCTGCTTCTTCTTTAGTACGTTGCAGATCTGCAAGACGATTCCCTTAGTCAGCCAATGCGTTACCAGCACAAGGATCACAAAAATGTTAGAATAGACCAGAGGCAAGAGTTCAATGCCCTCCTCTGCAATATGCTCAGTCTATGTTCCAATGGCCTTCTGAAAACTCAATAGCTTGCAGTAGACCTTTAATCATAGAAAATAGCTATGAAGTACTATAGATTCATCCTTAAGTATGATTAGGTCGGACTGAAGAAGAAATCACAATGTCCGTATTAGGGAGGTTCTATTCATCAATTGATTTCTAGTTGTACAAATTCAATAAATGATTGTAAGTGAACCCAAAACCAAATTATCGGAAGTGAAGAGCAAACATCCAGTAATGAAAAGTTCAGATTCATCAGGCTCGCTCACCCCCCCCCAAAAAAAAAAAAAAATTAGAATAGAAAGTCATCATCTCAACCCTCATCCAGTAAGCCACAGAAAGTTATTTATATGGGCAACTACTCCCTGTAACTTGACAATCTCGTATCTCTTTTCCTACTGCTTGTCACCATTATTGTCTCTCCGTGAGAATCTTCATGGTCTCTGTCTATAGTCTACAATATGTACATAACTGATCACCAAAGCCAAGAAGTGCATAAACAACTCGTTTGTAGCAAAAATAATTTAGCTGCAATTCAATTAAATCTTCAATTTCCTTTGTATAAGCTTCAGCCTTTTCAACATTTTCATCAGTTCCCATGACCAATGGACTTCCAACTTCAGTGGACCTCGCCTTGGGAGAAATCTTAAGCTGAAATTTAGGATGGTCACAGGACACACTGTTGGTTTTGCTTTGCTCGGTGTTCTCATGATTGTAAAGCTGATACATATAATCTAAGAATCTAAGAAACCAGCAAGGAACAAGTTTCAACTCTCTGTTGAAATAGAAAAACTTAAGAAGGTTCTGTCCGTTTACCTGTCCTGTGACAACAGATTTGGAGGATTCTCTAAAACTTCTGAAGTGTCAAGGGTAAGAACTTTACTTCCACAAACAAAACCAGGTCACAGGAGCAAGGGTAGTGGAGTTATTAACACTCTTAACCTTTTGTCACTAGGAGACTCAGAGGGCAATTCCAGTGGACTAGATGACATCAAATTGGCAACTGACCCCTGCAAAATAGACACTCAAGACTTCTAATGCATTACAAAATAGTATCCCCATAATTGTATTCACAACAACCCATTGAAGAGGTGTAAGGTATTACTTGGAAGTGAAGAGCAAACAATAGAAAGGAACCTCAGATGATTTCCCTTATGAATCGAGAAGTGGCTGGTTTTATCAATTTACCTGTTCTGTGACAACAGTTTTAGAGGACTCTCTGAAACTCCCAAAGTGTCAAGAGTAAGAACATTACTTCCACAAACAAAACCCAGTCACAGGAGCAAGTATAATGGAGTTATTAATACTTTTCACCTTTTCTCACTTGGAGACTGAGAGAGCCGTTTTAATGGACTAATAAATGGCAATAAATTGGCATCTGATCACTGCAATATAGACACTCACGGCTTCTAATGCAATACAAAATAGCATCCCCATAGGTATATTTGTAACACCCTATTGAATAGGCTTAAGTTGTTACTTGGAATTGAAGAGCAAACAAAAGAAAGTAACCTCGTATGATTTCTGCTTTAAGGGTGAATTGAGAAGTGACTGGTTTTCAGTGCTTTTGCTACGATGAACTAACTCATGCTGCATCACCTTGCATAGCTGCAATTTGCTTAGAGTCTCTTATGGAATTGATTTCCTCTGTAGGATTAGAACCACGTTGATCTTCTTTGGTTCTGGTGGCCCTGCACATATTGACATCTTGATCCCTAAAAGCATCTATGGTTTCAAATACCAGGACATCAAGTTAGGATGCAGGTTAGACCTCATCACTCTCAAGCCAGAAAGATGAAAAGTCCTCTTGGCAGAATTAAGAGAGTTACTGTTCTTCACATCAACATTTCTGACCCCTGAATCCTTAAAAGATTCCTTGCTTGAATTAGTGACTACAGGATTCACACATATCTTAACAATTGGTTTTGACAACTCATTTAAACTGCTTGTGTTGCATAGAGAACTGCAAAAGTTTAGTTCAAGCAGAGTAATCATATGCAAAATAATGCCGAGTCAAAGGTCTAATCCAATACATGCAATCTACTTGTTAGAGCTGGCACTGTCTAAGACAGGATATGACATAACATTGACTCATCTTTTCTGTAATGAGGAGTTATTTCAGTCTTGAAAGTAAATATCATTTAAGGGAATATCACTCTCCCATGTCATGACTTAATGTTCAAACTGAAAATGAACATATCATGCTGCAGCAGGTTGTGAACCCTACTTCCAGTCTTGCTGTCTTCTAGCAGATGATGTGGTCATATTTTACCAGAGACAAAGATGTCAATATCCAATTGAAAGCATAGTTTGAAGGATTTAATGAGCTTTCCTGGCCAATAATAAACGTAGACTTAGACTTGAGAGACAATTGCAAGTAAAGCTTTATAATTTCAGTTGAAAAGGCTTTAATTTCATCAACAGCAAGCAATAATTAAGAACAACAAAAGATTTTTCACATATATCTACATATGTGTTGATCAAACTAGTAATATACACTAATTTCACAAATATCTACATATCAGTTGATCAAACTAGTAATATACAGTAATTTCACATATATCTACACATCTATTGATCAAACTAGTAATATACAGCAATTAGGAGAGCATCCAATGTCTCAACACAAGTATGATATACAATAAGATAAAATCTCATTTTACCCTAGTTGAGAGTCCAGCGGATAACAGAAGACTAATAACCAGGCCATATTAATGTGTGAAAATGGTAAACTTTCCCTTTTTTCTTTTGTGTTTGTGTCCGCACGGGGGAGTGGCATTGGGGAGGAGAAAACTTACACACTACGCACTCCCTCTTGGCTACTGTTAAATGAAGTACATGGGAAAAAGAAAATACTAGAATTTGAACAAAATTTCAAATGCTCTACAATTACAACTTGATTGGGGACAGATGCCTCATCCCAGTTGAGAAGTGGGTCTCACATTGATATGGCTTCCAGTCAGAAGAGTTCGTATTTTCTTTTGTTCCATTCCCAGTGAATTTGGGCCAATAAGCGACTTTCCCCAACTTGAGAATCATTGGTCTTGTCTCCTAACCTGTTGAAGATCACATAAACTATGCGATGGTATAAAGCATGGAATGTCCAATCAAACAAACTAGAACCAAAAATGAAAATTTTCACCTAGTTTCATTTAGATGTACAGAATCAAGTCTTTTGCTGCTAAATTGAGTAAGCTTTCTCCCTGTTGATGGTTCTTGAGAAGACTGACTCCTAATTTCCTCTGACCTCTTGAAAATCTTTGAATGGGCCTGTCCAGGCTCTCTACTAGTAAAGAAAGAGGACAATATATGATTGTAGGCTCTCTGTTTGGGACATTGACATAAACTAAAAGTGAGCTCAGAAGGGCAAAAATGTTTGCAGTTCATCCAAAAATATTTTTACTGAACTCTGGAAATCACCATAAAATGCATCAGCGTGATAGCAAAAGCTCAATGAATGAGTGCATCAAACTGAAAATCACAACAACTTGCATTCCCGTCCTTAAATATTAAGCTACAGATATGCTTTCTAGATTTTCACAAAATCAACCAACAAGAATCCATGTTTCTTAAAAGGAGACGTTGATGGCGCATTGCTGTAATTTGTCATGGGAGAAACTTGCCAATATCATCCTAATATAAATGCCCTCTCATTGCTTTAATCACTTTAAGGTAAGGGGATAAATGGGACAACCTGAAAACAGCCATTTCACTGTCATGCAGTACTTTGCTTGGGATAATACAGGCTGTATCATTAAGACTTGTTGCAGGCATGGCCTCTTTCTTATCAGCCTTTGTAGCATTCGATGCATCAAGAAAAGGTTTATTGCTTCCATTGCCTTGCCTTCTGCTCCTGGAACATGTGGCACACTTTGCACTGCTCTTCACCCAAAATGGAATTTAAACTTTTCATGGTAGACAAATCTATTCTTGCAAGCTCCAGGATACTACCCTGGCTGAATATATACTTCTCTTGGTGCTGTTTTGTCTGATGAATAGCCATGTTGATCAGATTCTTGAGAACACATGCTGTTTGTCCTTTCGAAAGAAGATTGTTCTGGAATTGGATTTCTTCAGGCTGCGGGCTTTGGAACCCAACCATCCATTCTTGGGTTAGGCATAGAAGTTGAAGTTACAAAAGTTCCTACTCGAATCTCTGATGTACCCACACAGAGCGTTGATTGAACACTATCAATCATATCATTATTGTCACAGTCAGGAATTGTCCCAGGAAGGTGAGTTTTCAAGCCCTGGTGCTCATTCATCTCCAATGATCTCCCTTTGCTTCCTGTAACCTTCTTCCCACCTTGTTCTCCCTCAGTCATGGGCGAATTAAGATTAAAGCCATCCAACCTGGATAGCACAAATGACTGTTAAGTTCCTAGATTGCAATCACAAGTCATGAAATTTCCCTTCACTTGAAAATATAACCTTATGTATCAAAGAATAAGCCCTAATGGGTACATTGTGAAGCTGTCTTACTCATTAAAATCAAAGGACAAAGAAAATCTTTTCTTGGAATTTCCTTCGTCAGGTGATTCTGCTTCATTTCTGTCCTCGTTTGGAGATTTCTTAGATGGGCTGGAGAAATCAAGATCTGGCATGTCCAGTTTAAATGATGAAAACTTGTCAAAGTCAGCATCCAGGTTAAAATGACATCCCTAAAAAAGGTTTTTTAACAATCAATCCACAGAAAGCAGAGATATATCCCACTGTCATAACAAATAAGATTGTAACAAGCTTTCATGCGTTTTCACCATCATCCATCATTTTGATGATTTTTCAAGTGATTGAAAGATATGTAAAGCATGACTCACATAATCACCACAGGCATTATTCCCCACAAAGAAGTAAATTTACAGGGCTTAATATTCATAACCAACACACGTATGAAGATAGAATATTAAAGTTAGATTCCACATCCATACCAGCTGGGTATCTAACTGCCTATACTTTTAAGTTTCACTTACAATTTATCAAAGTTGAATTTCTTTGTCATGCCCTTGCCAACCGTATCAAAGCTAAAATCCACTGCATCATCTTCTGCCACAGACAATTGACTTCCAAGAGGTAAGGAACTCCTTTCCAAATTCAGCATCTGTTGAATTCAGATTTAACATTGAGCTATGACTGTACATATCTTACCCTCATAAGACATGGCCAGTAATGTGTACAAGCAATGATCCTAATCAATGACAAGGATCAAAATCTATTCTAACATTAAGAAAGCTATAATTAAGTATGTGAAAAGTATGCTGCACTAATTATTGACCACGATATCCAAAACAGTCATATGTCAGGCCATATTAAATAATAACCTAAACAGAATATGTGGGTTTAAGATTAAGAAATATGCATCTTTGTGGTACCATTCCACATCTAAAGTGAATTTACTGTATATTGAGATTTGTCAAGCTTACAGAGTACCTAGTAATGATTTATCCTCCTCCCGATTCACCACTGCAGTTTCCCTAGGTGATTCTGCCATCTGCAAGGGAAAGAGTGAGGATAGCATAACAAAAAAGGAGAATTTAAATGGCCCTTAGAATTTACAAAAGAAAAGGGAGAATTAATTGCAAAACCTTTAGATTGGCTATATTACACAGCAACCTCCTCTATTCATAAAAGCAATATCTATCAGTTTAAACATTGCATCTATAACAATTTTGCACTTATCTTTTGCAGAAGCATATGTAAACTAGCCTGGGAGGGACCTTAGCCAGTGAAAAATCCACACTTGACATATAAACAGTTCATACAGGAGCAGTACTTACTTATATGAAGTGGTTAGGTGGAGAGTTGCAAGCTTACAAAGGTAAAGGATTTCCAATTTGACAGCAATGACAAGATGGACACCTAATCAGCACAATAAAGTAACAATCGTTTCAAGATTTCTCTGCCTTGATTCAACTGGGACATAAGTTTCTCATACTTTCAATATGAAATGTCTGATGGAGTCCAACTAGATCGCAAGTGGATCCACTATAGCTATTGCAAAGCATGAACAAATGCAACATTAAACAGTTCATGCAGTGGTGAAGCACAGGAATAATCCAGTATAGTCTTTGCCAAGAAAAGAACACGGATGCTAATTTAACATGAGAAACCATAGCAATGAGTTTTAGCGAATAAATTAGGGGCTGTGTTATGACAGCCTAAAATATATAGGTCCTCCTATCACATTCAGATCATCCGATTTCCAGCACAGTGAAGTTTAATCAAAACGAATATTATTGAAAAAGAAAAAAATACATCAGAAGAGCTACTTGTCACGGCATCATTTCTACAAAAAGAGATGCCGTGAAATAGCATTATATCTGTATGAAACTGCCCTGAGCAGCAAAAATCTCCTACTCATACCTCAGAAGTCAAGACAACAAGCAGGTCAATGCCGTAAGTCATATTGATTTCCTCTACATTTCAGTGAAAGTGCAAGGAGCTATAGACTTGTAGTAATAAGCTTACAGCAATTCTGATCACAAACTTATCCACAAGCTTGTTCAACCCAGTTTCTAAAGTCAAATGCGCCAGAATACTCACAGAGGCACGCATATCAGAGATATAAACGAAGCAATTAAGAAGAAATCCTTCGCAGTGCCTAACCTACAAAATCATGCACCATGCTCGAACAAACTCGATAGAGCCAATCTACATGGATCACAAAGAGGTCTTCTGAAATCAAATGGACCTACTGCGACGGGAGGATGGGAGACGCAAAACAAACGAACGCGAAACAGCGAGAGACGAGGCACGACAAAGGCGGAGAGTCCAAAGGAACTCCTCATCGGAAAAGTTCACATCCTCATCAGACTTCTCCATCGGAAAACTATGCGCGCGCTCGTGAAGTACCTCGGTTCAACACCACGAATCGATCAGCCAATGCCGGTATTGCAGACGTACGAGCAACGAAGAAGCAACGAAACTCCGAAGAAGCCATAGCCAGGAGAAGAAATCGACGGATGACGAAAGCTCGAGATCGATTCGCGCGTCGACACGAAACGAACGGCTAGACCGAGGCGAGCAGAGGATCTGCAGTACCTCGCTTGCGCGATTGCGACAGGGAGCGAGCTCGAGCGTCGGGGAGAGAGAGAGAGATCGACTGGAGTTGAATGGAGATGTGAGAGAGAGAAGTAATCTGGTTTGCCTGAGGTTTTTGAATGGCGACTCTTTATATAGAGACAGAGTGTGTGTAGTTTCGAAAGAGGCGGGACCGGAAAAGCGACGGAAATTGGGCGGAGGCTCGCCGGGAGTTTTCCCGACGGGACAGGAGAGAATTCCGATTTTGCCCCACCGGGAGCACCGTTTCCATTGGGTTCATTCCTCCTTTCATGGTAATTTCCAGAAGATACAATTGTTTGCATCATTTGAAGGAACGAATGATTAATTGACAAATTGTTTTAAACGATATCAAATAATTCATTCTTAAGAAAATAATTATCAAATTATTCATTTTTGTACAACAAATGAAACCTATATTGACAAAATTTCAATGATTTCGGATATTTGGATCCAAATAAATCTTGACTGTCAATCATGTTCACACACTGGTAGAACCATGTGATTAGTGACCTTGATGGATATTCCCTCATGTTGAAACTCAAGGTGCTATCAGTGGATTGCTATCGGAGCCCATCTCATATTCCTAGTGTCGTACAAAGGAGTAGGCACTTTCGTCCAGGAATAACTTAAAGGTTGCCTTGAGCAGGACTTAAAAGTAATTTACAAGAAAATGAATACCATATTAAGTTATAAAGGAGGATTTTTTGAAGTTGTATTGTGTTGACATTTGTCTTACCTCTTTCACTCGAAATGTTGAGTTTAAAGCACAAACAAAATACAGGTGGAGAGTACTCTAAGTGCTACAACTTAACATGAGAGGACACATCACCTAAATCTACACAATAAGTATACATTTTGGAAGTTTTAGCACTTCTGTATCTCCCGTGCCTAGTTGTCGCATTTAAGGTGTTTGTCGCCCAATAAAATACTAACTGCCCACTAAGCGAACTTATCATTGCAGTCCCATAGTATATGAGTGGAAAATTCAAAACTGACAATACACTTAATCCCAAGGTCATTCTTGGCAAATTGATTTATTACGCAATTATCTTTCCTACACGTAATGATACTATTAGCCAAAGTGCGTTGACCATTTCGCCCCTTGGATTTCCAGCCCCGTCCCAGTTCTCGGAAATGGGAACTCTTTTGTATGGACAATCACGCTCCTGTCAGCTGCCGTGGGGACAATTATTTTTCTTAATTTTTTTCTAGAGTCAAGCATGGTTTCAGTTGAATTTTGTACAGCTCGTCTCTTTAATGCGTAATTAGAGCGATAAACCATTGAGTTGATTGGCCATGGAAATAGGTGATGACCGAGTTTTCACAAGAGCTTGGGCGAACGCGATCGGTATTACACAGTGAGTTGGAATCTTGAAAAAAATCAACTTCTTTGTTCTCAGAAACGAATATGGAAAAAACTGTTTTTGAACAAAAATTATTTCCAGAAATAGAGTCTTAAAAATCTTAAAATTACTCTGAATATGCTTGTTAAGAGAGATTTTAATTGGGCACCTAAATGTCAGACTAGTGAGATAGTTCACAAATTTCATGACTCGGCATGTGAAAATGCCAAGCTAGATAAGTGTTAGACTTTGCACCTTTAAAATGAAAACTTCTCAGGACACCTTCGCCACCATCTATATTGCAAGTTGGGAAATTTCGAACTGAGAAAAGAGAACAGATGTGGGTGCGGTGGCGAGGACGATGGCTTCAACATCGATGACGAAAATGACTACAGCATCTACAAACGTACGCTTCCAAAACGATGATTGAGCTCTATCTTTCTTGTGACTTCAATTGGTTTGAAATAAATATGTTCTAAGTATGAAAACAATTGTTTTGAGAACTTGTCTTTATATGTGCTGCATTGGCTATGTCACACTTCAAAGCTTTCTTGGGAGACATGCAGGTCCAGGGAAGATATCAAAAGGCATCTCCTAATTCAAAAGAAACAAAACAAGAGCTGATTCTGTACATAAAATGGAAACTTAAGTAAACTTTTATCAGCCCCACTATCAAGAAACGGAGGATCAGAGAGAATAAATAAAATATTTGTGCAAAAGGGCGATGAAAATAGAAAACATAATACATGGGATGAGGTAAATCTATGAACCATGAAAGTATGATTCCTTGGCTTCCGCACCAGCCAGCTGTAAATATATTGCAAACGTCCTCAGATCTTGATCTAGATCTCAGTCACAGAGAGAGAGAGAGAGAGAGAGAGAGAGAGAGAGAGAGAGGGTAGCGTTTGATTTCTTGACTTCTGCACATGGGGCCTGCAACTGCATGCACGTTTCACAAGTACTTAGCCACAACTTTAGTATTTCTTTTCTGTCATCGACCAATAGCATTCGATCTTATGGTCATCATTCTAAAAAATTACGACTTTCTGTCTACACCGTTTTCTCATAGACCCATAAAATTTCATTGGTTTTCCTATAATTGCACCATTATTTCCTCGTAACAGTGTTGACGCGGCATCTTTCTCTGTTAAGAGCATCGGTTCAGAGAGTGAGAGAGGGAGAGAGGAAGAAAGAGAGATCTGCTTAGCTGAGCAAATTACTGCTATGGCGAGCTCAGATGCAGGAACTTCGTCAGGAAGCGAGTACCAAGTGTTCCTGAACTTTAGAGGACCCGACACTCGAGTTGGATTTACCGACTTCCTCTTTCATAGCTTGATCGACGCTGGAATCCGTGTGTTTCGAGACGACGAAGAGCTCCGTGTCAGTGAAAGGATCGATGGTTTGCTTCTACAAGCGATCGACAACTCTAGGATTTACATACCCATTTTCTCTCGGAACTATGCTTCGAGTCAATGGTGCCTCCGCGAGCTTGTGCAGATCGTGGCAAATACATTCAAAACAGATGGTAATAAAGTGATCCTACCTATTTTCTTTGATGTGGAGCCCGACGATGTTAAGTTGAAAACCCCGCTATATCGCAATGCCATACTCAAGCTAAAGCATGAGAAGAAGTTGAACAATGAGCAAGTAGATACTTGGAGAGAGGCTCTCATAGAGGTTGATGCAATCAAGGGATGGGAAGTGAAGAAGTACAAAGGGTAAGCTAGCTATTTTCAAGATGCTTATCTTCCCAATTTTTCTTAACACATAGTCATAGATGTGAAAATTCTAGTAAGATTGAGGTGGGATTTTTATCATGGTGATATTTAATGATGAACCCTTGCTACGTCTGCAACAAAAAGTAAAACTGCTTAACAAGGATATTACTAGCTAGGTAGCTAAAATAATATCTCACTCTAGGCAATGGAGGAAAAAGAATAGGATAATGATCTGCCATGCAGTTCCTATCTAATCATTTAATCTTTCAATACATTAAAATTCCCCTCTTGAAGACATGATATTCCACTTCTACGGTCGTCGCTCGAACATAAATCATGAATTGTCAATTTCAAATGCATAATTTTTTATACATCTATTTTGCTCAAATTCGCAAGATTGCTAATCATGTGTATGGAATCAAGTCAAATTTCGGGTCATGACATGGCCCACAAATTGCCAAATGCGTCAAAAGTATGTCTTGGAGTGATGTTATTGTCCATTGTATTTTAGAAGATCATTTCTAGATTGTTCAGGTCACATTACTTATCAAATCATTGCATGGTTTACTTGATTCTTGAATAACATCATTTATAGCTCGGTTCTCGTGATTTCGCATTTCCCCCCACTAAAACGATTTTTTATTGCGGCAGCCATGGGGAATTGATCAAATTGGTAGTGAAGGAGGTTGTGGAAAAGTTGAAGACAAAACATAGATCAGTGACTGAATATTTAGTCGGAATTGATGATCAGGTAGTAGCAGTAAGCAAATTATTAGACATCAATTCCGATGGTGCGCGACTCATTAAGATTCATGGCATGGGTGGCATCGGTAAAACAACTCTCGCCAAGGTTATCTTCAACCAACTCTCTTCTCATTTTGGAAAGTATTGTTATTTCCTTGAAGATGTTCGAGAGAAGTCTTTAAGAATTGATGGCTTAGTTGACTTGCAAAAAAGGTTATTATCTGAACTTGGTCATCCTGCAGGAACAATAAGCATTAATGAAATTGATTATGGAATGAAGAGGACTGGAGAAGTACTTTGTAATAAGAAAGTTCTCATTGTACTTGATGACATTGATAACAATGAACAAGTGGAGAAATTAGTTGGAAAGAGTCCTTTGTATTCAGGATCCAGAATATTGATCACAACTAGAAATAAAGATGTTTTGCAAATTAATACACCAAAATATCAAATTTTAGATTACGAAATGGAGGTGATAAATATTGATTGTGCACTTGAGCTTTTCAGCAAGCATGCATTTAACAGAGACTCACCTTTAGATGATTACCATGATCTTTCAAGGGAAATTGTATATGCTACTGGGAGACTTCCACTGGCTCTTGAGGTAATTGGTTCATTACTCTACCACAAACCGCACGAATTGTGGAAAGAGACATTGGAAGAGTTAAGAAATAAACTTCACCGGGATGTTTATGGAAAGTTGAAGATCGGCTATGATGCCTTAAGTTTTGAGCAACGACAAATTTTCCTCGATATTGCCTGCTTTTTCATCGGTGAAGATAAGAGGAATGCAATTTACATGTGGAAAGATTGTAATTTTTCCCCGAATTCTGGGGTTGATGTCCTCATTAACATGTCATTGGTAAAGATTGTGAAGAATAATAAGTTTTGGATGCACGATCAACTCAGAGATCTTGGAAGGAAAATTGTTCGCCAGGAAAATCCAATAAATCCTAAGGAGCGGAGTAGGATATGGATTTGGAATGAGGTCCTTGATGCAACAGGAATGAAGGAGGTAAAGCACTTCTAGAGAGAACTAATAGTTATGGCAAAAATTCCTCTCCATTGACTTTGGATGCTCTATCTTCTTCTTCATTTTTATAATTCTTTAATTCTATGAAATGGAGTGCTAATATCACTCATTCTCATTCTCATTTGTAGATAAACAAGAAGGTTCAAGCACTATCTCTTGATACATCTGCACAAAATTCCCATGATGTCATTGTTCAAAGTAAAGAGATTGGAAGGTTTGAACATTTAAGATTTCTTAAATTATCTGGATTAACCTTTGTTGGCAATGCAGCAAATCATCTTACCAAATTAAGATGGATTTCTTTGAGTTATCCTCTGCAAATCTATAAATGGACCAACATGTACCTAAAGAATGTGGTTGTTCTTGAATTCTCAAAGGTTGACTTCTTAGATGATTCAAGATTACAAGACTTAATTAAGGTGTGTAAAATGCCTATTTCTATTCTATTTTCTTATAAAGTAAATTTGATTGTCCATCTATTGAATATTGCATTCATTTTGACAGATGGCAACAAAATTGAAAGTTCTTATTCTGAAAAGTTGTCACAGCATAATTAGTACACCAGACTTCTCTGGCTGCCCAAATTTAGAGAGGCTTATTATCAAACAATGTTCTAATTTGAGGAAAATCACTAGCTCTATTGGGAAATTGCAGTGTCTGATTGAATTGAAGATTAAACATTGCTATTATCTTGAATATTTGCCTGAAGAAATGAAGGAACTAGTGAATCTGCAATACTTCTTTGTAGATTGTGAAAAAATGAAGAAACTCCCAGATTCTCTATGGAAATTGAAATCATTACGTGAGGTGCACTTTTCCAATAAGTCTTACCAATTTGATTCCACAAATTCATGGGAGTTACCTAGTACTATTGGAATGCTTCAGAAATTAGAAGTGCTTCAAGTCAATAGCAGCAATTTAAAATGTCAACTTCCTTCCGAAATCGAAAGCTTGCTCTTTCTAAGAATCTTAAATCTATCAAAAACTTTTGTAAGTGAACTTCCAAAGACCATCAGCATGCTTCCTCGCTTGCAAAGAATTGAGTTGATAGGATGTGATGAGATTCAAGAGTTGCCGACCCTCCCAACAAGTTTAACCCATCTAGAAGTGTCATCTGCATCGTTGCGAGAGGTCCCAGATTTCTCGAACTTGACTAATTTGGTTGAGCTGGATCTAGATGATCATGGACAAGTAGAAGATAAACTTTGTATAGGGGAGTTATGGTGGATTGGGAGATTATCTAAACTGACCAAATTGAGCTTTGGACTTCGTAATGTCCCTGTGCCTACTGAGATGGCTTCCCTTCCTTTGCTAAATGAACTTGCTTTGTCTGGATTGGACCTACGAACCTTTCCGCAACTTCCCTTCTCTCTAGAAAAGCTAAGCCTTGATCATTTCAATTCAATTGAGTCACTTTCTCAGAACTTCAAAAATTTGTCATATTTAAAGCTCTCTCGGTCTTCAATGCAAGAAATACAACTCGATAGGCTTCAACTTCCACATCTAAAGGAGTTGTTTGTGGTGTCATGTGCATCCCTAGAGAGATTGAGGCTATCAGGATGAGGAAGCTAAAAGAGGTCAATGTGGAAGGTTGTGTTTGGCTAATTGAGATCCAATTTTCTTGGGTGTTCGAATCTTTGGAGGCATTGTCTATTAACCATTGCATGTCCTTGGAAAAGATAATCTACGAGTCTGCTAATGAGTTAATTAGTTGTGAAGGGAAACTGATTTTTCCATCGAGCATCTTAACTAAGTTCCGCACTCTCAAATTGTGGGGATGCCAAAAGATACTTGACATTCAAGTTGTGGGTACGTCGGAGACGTGGGAGTACTTCCAAGTTTTTGCTTGTCTTAATGTGCAAAGTCTTGGTGGTTTGTCAAACTTAAAGAACTTGAAGACTTTGTCAATCCTGAGCTGCAATCAGCTACAGATTGTCAAGAGCGTTGATGAGTTGGAGTTCTTGGACCTATTACAACTTTATTATTGCGGATCATTGGAAAGGTTGATTGATGTATCGACCACTAAATTGCCAAATGATTGCCACATAAGTATCGCCAGTTGCAGGAAATTACGAGGGGTTAAGAAAAGATTCGAAGGCTCAGTCCAGTCCTTAAAGCATTCTAAGGTGAGTCCGAATCATTCGCTCTTTTTATTTATGATTTTTTTTCTTGATACAACCATCTACAAACACGAATTCAACTTTAAGGTAGATTTGTAATATGGTGAGAAATCAAAATACAATAAATCAAACATCAATTGATATTTGCTCTCGCTTATTTTAAAACCACTCCATATGAGTTTGTTTTATTTTCAGCTTGCATTTTCTCATTTGCTTTTCTTTTTATTGTATACAAAAAAGTTCTATATGTGCAGCAAATATACGGGACAAGGTCAGCTTTTATCAGAAGTAAATGGAAAAACTTTAATTTTTAGAAGAAACATATAAAATAACTCAGAATCTCTTATTAAAATGTTCAATTCATTTTATATGAAATGATTTGTTTAGTTTAGTGAATTTTTTACATAATATACTCCACTTTGTTGTCCATCTCTTACTTGAAATTATTCATTATTGAGATGAGTTTGAAGATTTGCAAATTTCTACAGTAATAATAGAAGATTAAAAGAATCAGATATTGCATGACTTAAAAAAATGCTGACGGAGGTGTTTCGAGAACGCAACGCACATCGTCCACTAATCCACTATTCAACTGACTTGTCATTGATGGAATTGAATGCTACGTGAATTTGCATGTGGTTGTGTTCCAAAAGCATCTTAAAATATATATATTTTTCAAAGATTCTTCATTCTGAAAAAGAAAATGAGAATCTAATTGGTCGATGATACATCCTCCCCTGTTTTTGACAGTTCGATAAAAAACCACTTCAAACGAGAACTACAGCAATTGAACTTACCCGCATGTATTTTTTGGTCGTGAAACATTTCATTTCAAATGGGGTGTGGAGTCGATTTCTGCTACTCACTTAACTTTTAATGAGTATAGGTTTTAACTATTACTATAGTTTAGCTGATTGTGTACGTAAAAAATTCTTAATTTAGCTAAAATACGAATAAAATCAGTTTTCATCAAAGTTGTGATATACCCGACAAGACGAAGTGAATTTTTGCGTATGGGAAATCACATAGATGAAATTTAATTAACCTGCTTCCATTACTACGCTGGATAGAAAGGGGGGATAAATGAGGGGTATAGATTTTATCTACTTGATTTATAACTAGGGTCGGTCATTTCTGGTAATAACATATTTTCTCTTAGAAGCTTATATCTAAGGCAAATAAATATCAAACACTGTAGACATTAGTTGATATCCATAACTAATTGATTTGACTGTGTAATCTTAATCAATGCATTCCTTTTTTGAAACTTTCAAGGTAGATTGGTTGTAATTTTAACTTTTTAGGAATCACGCTTTGATTGGCCTTCATGTTGTGGACGCTCGTGAAGTTTTGAAGACAAGTGGCGTGACAATGGTTACCATGCAGAGATGGAACTTGCATATTTCTAAGAATGATTTCAAATAACTGAACATCAAAATTAGGGCCATGAGAAAGGTTCGGACCGAGTTTCGGCAAGAGCTCGGCCAATATGTTTGGTATTACACGGTGAGTCTGAGTCCCTCTGCAACAATCAGCCATTTTTTCTCCCATTCGAGATGCTTGATAGCCCTCAACTTCGGCAATCATCCTCATGTTCTCGACCTTAGAGAGCTGAGCCGACATTTTGACCATTTCCTACGCTGTCAGGCATCCGATGGCCGATCCACAGTTCCATGCCAATGTATTGCTGCAAAGGATGCAAAATCTTCCTCCACAAGTCGTGTGCCAAAGAACTGCGGCCCCAGAAACAGCACCTCGGCACCCAGAGCATTCCCTCATCTTCCAGATGGCCCAAACCGGGTCAGCCTTCTGATGCGATTCGTGCATTGTTGGTTTGGATTTCGGCCGTGCAAGTGAGACTCTACCCAACAAGGGATATTCCCATTCGAGGCAAGAGTTTTGAGTCATGAATGCGCATTGACCTTCCATTGGTTGATGATCCTAGGTGAGTTTAGCTGCAACCTGTGGATTGTTATATCTCTTTCGACTGTGATGTCTTTTGGCACAAGAGGTGCGTCGCTGAGATCATTAACCACCCTTTCCATTCCCGTCACCCACATTGTGGTCGATAGCTCAGAGAAGTGCATTGTAAGGCATGCAGAGATTGTTTGTGGTCTGCAGGCCTCTGCTTCATGAGCGTCGTAACCAGGATTATTATCCCGTGGTCAATCATTCCATGCGGAGATGAGACCTGGATTTCGTGCAGTGCTTGTCGTAAGAGCATGAAATCAGGCGAAATTCACGGTTGCATCAATTGGTCTTCTTCTTCCACCGCTCCAGCACCCAAGTGCCTCCGGCGAACAACGCTTTCTCCATCCAGCCCACTCTCTCAAGCTCAGTCCTTATGTGCCAGCTGCCTCCCATTGCGCAAGCTGCTCGGATTTTCCTCAGGTGATCGACATCGCCACCCCCATATGTGTCAACTGCTCGGACTCTGTCAAGCGCTTCTATTACTATCGCCGGACGTGCGCCTCCTATCTAGAGCAAGGCTCTCTTCTCAAAATTTTCGAATATCATCAGGTACGTCGATTCCACCTTCCTTGCACCCATGTGAAGTTCCTCTGTTGCATGCCGAGCATGCCTCTTCTCAGCATCGCGAGGATTGTGGTGGGGCTTGCTCGGGTCCAATCTAGTGATACCCTCTGGAAGATTGAGGTTGTCGTGTCGTGTCCACAGATTGTGTGCGGAGCTGCCTAGGAAATTGTCACCCGCAACAGCTGCTCTCTATTCGCTGCGCAACATCAAAAGAAGACTCATGTCGCACTTTCTACTGCTGGGCCAGGGCAATTATGGATAGGTTCAGATTTTCCTGCACAGAATGTGAATTCATGCGACAGCAGATGGTGAACCCTACTTCCAGGCTTGTAGTCTTCCACTAGATAATCCAGTCATATGATTGTAGAGACAAAGATGTCAATATCCTCTTTATAGCATATTACGATGAATTTAATATAAGCTTTCGTGGCAAATGATAATAGAAGACTTGGATTTGAGATGCGACAGCAAGTAGAACTTAATGATTTCAGCTGAAAAGGCTCTAATTACACCTAGCAACCAAATGATGAGAGAACATCAAAAGATTTTTATTTACGCATATTCACATGGGTTGGTAAAAATAGTAATATAGAGCAATTAAGTGAGTCTCCAATGTCTCAATGGAAACTATCATATACAGTCAAACGAAAAATATCTCATTTTACCCTAGATGTCCATTCAATAGAAGAAGAGTGATAACCAAGGTAAATTTTTATGGGAAGGAGGGAAAATCCTTCTTGTTATCCCCTCAAAGGGGCGGCGGTGGCACGGGAAGAAGATAGCTTACACATTACTAACTCACTGTCGGCTACTGTTAAGAGAAGTACATGGGGAGAAAGAAATCAGTAGAGTTTGAACAAAATTTCATAGAGCTCTGAAGTTGCAACTTGATTGGGTTCAGATGCCTCGCCCCAGGTTGAGAAGTGTTTTTCACACTGATATGGCTTCCAGTCAAAGGAGATTGACTTTTTGTGTGCTCCCTTGCAAGTGAATTTAGATCAACAAGCGACTTTCCCTCAACTTGAGAATCTTTGGCTTTGTCTCCCACCATGTTGACATTGCATAAACCATGTGATGTTATAAAGCACGCCATGTCCAATAAAAAAAACTGGAATAAAATTGAAAATCTTCATCCTTTCTCATTTAGATGCACAGAAGCAAGTCTACATGTTTATGTCACAAAATTTATAGTTTTCACCATTCGGTATGGGAACATCATACTTAAATTCAGAGAAATACACGGGTTGCAAAACTGCATATTAAACAATCATGTTTATGTCACAAAATTTGAGGCAAATAGACATAAATCATGTTTTACCAATGTAAACATATCGCGAATATGAATTACATAACATAAAAACTACCTATGAGCTAAGTTTTTAATTTAAATAAATTCATAAATATATTATAAAGAACCTACCATATTATATACATTTTTCCTAATCTTTGTTCGTAAATAAAAAAATAATAATAATTTGATATTTCATCATAATCAATCATATTAATATAATGAAAATTCCTGTGGGAACAAATTCATCATATTAATATAATTAATTGCAATCAATGTCCAATTCTAAATATGATCCAAAGGCTCTTAATATATGTTTAATTAATTAAAGATGATGTGGTTATTCTCTAATTAATTAAAATATGGATCATTTGACATATAATTTCATGCATAAAATATTCATAAAAATGCATGAAAGGCAAAATAGTAAATAAACGCACCAAGGGGCAAAAATAGTAAATAGATCGGCCAAGGGCACAATTGTAAAATTGCAGAAAGGCAAAATGGAAATTTTAAATGCAAAAGGAGGGGGTGTTTGGTTGGGCATTCCCAAGGGACTTTGGGCCCCCAAAGCCCCTTGGGAGAAATTTTAGGTGTTTGGCAAGGGCTTTTGAATACCCATTTGCGAAATGTGGGCATTCCACATGCTCAAAGCCCAATGCTAGGGTAGGGCAACTTTGACCATTCGGCCTTCTCCCAATACAAGCTCACTGTTCACGCGTCGTTCACCTTCTTCCCCATGACTTCTTCGAGTTCTCCGCTGCCGCCTTCGTCAACGCCGCCCCGCCTCCGTCATCGACGCCGCCCGCCTCCGCCGCGACGCCTTCCTTTTGCGATAGATCCATCCCCTTTGACGAGCGCGAGCAACACCGGTCGACTCCTTCAGCCGCGAGAACCAGCCTCAAGTCGCTAATCCGGCCTTCACCCCCTCCTCGACCAACCCGACGGCCCTCCCGCCTCGCCATTTTGGGACGCCCGACTTCGAGTTCTCCACCAGCCCCGCCGCCGCCTCCGCCTCTACCGTCGACGCCTTCCTCTGTTGTGGCAGATCCATCCCCCTCCGACTCCTTCGACTCGCACGAATCAAGCTGTCTAGAGGCCAGATTTGGCCTCTCGCGATCGAGACGACGGCGTGCGTCTACGGTCTAGAGGCCGATCTAGCCGTCCAACACCACCGCAACCGGATTTGATTTTTAGATTTTAAAAAAAAAATTAAAAGCAATAGTCCATTTGTAATAAGTTTTGCTAAATTATATTTTTACACAAATCACTTTCCAATGAGTAATTTACCAAACGCCCGAGTATTCCCGAAAACCCCTTTATCCTAAAGATATTTGCATTTGACCAAGGGCATTTCCCCAAAACTGAACCAAACGGGCCCTAAGAGTACATAAAGCCATCAAGGGCAAAAATGTAAAAATGGCAAAGAGAGGGGCAAAGCAGAAAATAAAAGAGAAGAAAAAAAAAACCGAAGGGCGCGTGCACGGCACACACCTCAACCACCGCCGAGCACACGCCCTCTTCATCACGCAGGCACGTGTGGCACAAACGCCAACGGTTCCTTGCGCGTGGATCCCATGCGCTTGTGGTTCCATTCACGTAGCCCCATGCGCTTCTTCCTCCGCGGGAACAAAAGGCCTCTCGCCATTTTTTCCCATTTTCCGCCGTGATTTCACCGCCTGTTTCTCTCCGACAACCCATCTAAGATCGAAATAAATAATGGGTCTTAGAGACCATGCTGGTGCGATCACATGGGTCCAAGTTTCAGCGAAAATGACCACGAAATTGGCCCCAAATCAAATGAAAATTTCCCAAAACGCAAACCCTTAACCACCACAACTTCTGCCGCCCAGTTAGCCTCTAGTGAACATCGATATACCTAAATAACTTACGGCTATTCTTCCTCATGGTGCAACCATACTAGTCTAAAGTCGAGCAGTGGGTCCTCGAAATTTGGCCGGAATCTGTGATTTTCCTCTTGACCCCAAAAATGGACAAATTATTGTTCACATTCAAAAGGCTTGAAAAATATACCAAAAATTCGAGAAGAAGAACGTAGAGACACTAAACATGCTAGAAGAACGTAGAGACACTAAACATGCTTTGATGCCAAATGTTAGAGGTAAAAATCATATACATAAAACATGATCAAATCTAAACAAACCCTTTGCCATTGTTTGTATTGCATTCGTTAGAAATTCAAGGAGATTCAATAAAATTATGGGCACACTCTACTAACTCAATCCTCTCGCGTGTTGATGATGTATTACAAAATGAGAGAATTTATATTAGACTTTGTGATTACCCTTAAGAAATGAACGATTGTTCATTTTATATACCATCTCCCATCAATGTGGTTATTAAATAGGCATTTGTCATAAAGAGATATGAAGTGTGAAAAAACATGTGAAATAATCGACACTTTAAAGAGAAAATGTAGGTTCAAAAATACGGGACGTATATATAACATCTACCAATTAGGATGTGTGTTCCCAAAAGCATCTAAAAGTACATATTTTAATATTTTTAATCCTAAAAAGGAATAATGAAAAATCTGATTGGTGGATGAAGTATTTTTGCATCAAAGCACAAGGACTATTTCTTTCTGCGTACTTGAACACTTGTCAAGGGGGTATATGCATCGCGTAAAACAAGCAAAAATTAGGAAGATTCTTAATGCTCATCTTCTTAATTTTTTCTTTTTAGACTAAATTGAATTTTTAGATTATTTTGATTTATTGATGCTAAACTCATCACTTGATACACAAGATTTAAGTAACCTGTTTTTAATATTTTTATTAGTGTTTTATTATTAATATTCAGCAACATAACTTTTTTTGTTGTTTTTTCCTTTTTCTTGTTTTCCATCTAGTAAAAAAGCACATATATTTTTCAATCTCAACAAATATATAAATAGATAGAAATTGTTCTAAATTCCTTGAAAGATACTAATGAAAGTCGTATATAGATTTAACACGGTGGTTGATTTGACTGCATAATTTTAACCTTTTCATTCCATTTTTGAAACTTTCACGGAAGACGGGTTGTGATCTTATTTTCAGGAATCATGCTCCGATAGGATCGGGACATGGTTTGGAGGCTTGTGTTCGCGTGATGATTGTTAGCACGCAGTGACGGACTAGGATATTATATCAACATTTTGAGTGATGATACCCTCTCTAGTCTCGACGCTCCTTGCACCCACTTACGCCGCGAATTCTCGAACTCCTCTTTACAGTGGTGGTCGAAGACATCTGGTCGACTTGTTATCATTGCTGAGGCTGGTTGTCGTCGCGACTGAGTAGAACTGAAGAAGCCAAGCCTCTTTTGATGTCTCTTGATGCATCGCGGCATTTGCAGCTCGCCATTTGCCACCACGTAAACTTGGCGCTTCTCCATGTTAGAAATGTACTTTGATATTCATTGATTCTAAGTATTTGTGGGATTCTGAGTATCTATTTGATTATAGTATCTATTCACTTTTGAGTATCTCTCCGATCATAATCTCGTTATTCTGATTTATTAGAATATTATGTTACTACAAATAGCCATCCTGTAAAGCCTATAGATAGACTCAATACAATACACTGAAAATGCCATGGCTTTATTTTTCATTTTATACTCATCATGGTATTGAAGCCTCTTTCCTGATAATCTCCTCTTTTTTTTTGCGACGACAACCGAGGAGCCACATCACTCTCGTTTTCCCACGAAGTATGCAACTTCAGTTGCCATTAATGCTACTTCCGTTGCTTGTTTCATAACCGGACGCCGCCACCACACGCCACCTTCTTGGACCCATCAAGGTCATTTACTGTGAGTCTATTTCGGACATATTCCTCCAGTTGTATTGACAACACGAGACCACCAATAGGTTCTCCATCACTTAAGGAATCCTGCTAGTCAAATCGCGTCACCAAACGATGCTGCACGTGCCCACACGTGCCACCCCAAGACTCTGTTCGCGAGATTCACGCACCCACGTGTGTCTCACCTAATCAAAGCCGACCAAGTATTGTTGACATCATTATTGCATCATCATGACGACACCCGCTGCATTCATTGCCATGTCACTACCATGTCGCCTAACACATCACCTGTGACGTCAGTTGTTGACCACTGTTGACCGACGTTGACCACCCTTGACCAGTGTTGACCAGACCAGTTTGACCCGTTTCCAACTAGTTCTTCATGTTTATTTCGACTGGTTCCAAACGTTTTTTTTCGTGTCTTGAATTTTTTTTTTTTTTGGCGTTATTTTCTGCATATCATCTTTGGAAGTGCTAGTTTTCTTTAAGCTATGTATATATTTTACCAGGTCTATACTATTTTATTGCATATTATGGAAAAATTGGAAGTTGAAATACTCAAACGGACCATTTTAAATGGTTCCAATTATATTTTATGCACTCAAGAAATATATAATTTTTTGAGAGGATGCCAACTCTAATGCTACATCACTAATATTTGTGAACCTACTCAAACTACTAGTGAAGCTGAGGATAAATTTAATGAACGCTTGGAGGATTGGGATAGCAAAACCCATCAAGTCCTTTCATGGTTTTGCAACATTTCAATTCCCTTTATTAGACTTCGATTTGGTCATCTTGATACAGCCAAGGAAACAAGGGATTTGCTTGCCAGGCGATATTTCACTTTAGATATTGCCCATCAGCATCAGCCATGCATCAGGTGACAAGTTAGTCTATTAATGATTTTTTATCATCAATGCATGCTATTTGGGATCAATTAGCATTATCTAAACCACATTAGGGTGCACTCTTATACTAGCAAGTTTGCTAAATATTATTATCGCATGCGGGTTATGCAATTTCTAATGGCACTTAATGATGAATTTGAGCTTGTGTGAGCTTCACTTTGCATTGAGATCTACTACCTCGTCTTGAGGTTATTGTCTCAGAGTCGTTGACTGAATAGACTAGACTTACTACCTTGAAAGTGCAATGCTTTGCATCCTCACCTATAGGCACAATGCTCACAACTCCTAGTTCTTCCTCCTTGCACAAACAATATTGCACTATTTGTCACAAATCAAGTCATCTTGCATCCAATTGTTATGGATGGCAACCCAAGCAACCTACAGGGACAAACAACCAATCCCACTACAAAGGTTCACCTCAACTTGCACGTCATTCCACTACTCTTATTATTGAGGGTTCCACCAAAGACTCATCCGTTACTCTATCATATGAAGATTTTCGCTCTATTCTTTGAGAATTTGGTAATTCTTGCTCTTTTGTCCCTAGTAGGGGTGTGCATGGTTCGGGTGGGCGATTCCCATCCTAGAACCGAGAATCGTCCATTAAGGACCGTTTCCAAAAATTTGGAACCGGGAACCATCCATTAGTTGCATTGATTCACCTAAGAACTAGACTGTCGGTCTGGTCCGATTCCCGGGTGGACCCATGGAACCGTTCTCTCACCAATAATAATATCATTTTCCAAATCCTGCCATGAGTACTTTTCATATCGAGTAATATTTTTCTTTAAATCGAACTGGCTTAATTAAGGGTACCATTTTTCTTTATTTTATTGTAAAACACTACCAAAGAAGAGAAATAGGTTTTTTTTTTCCTGTTTTTGAATCATTTCAATTGAAATCTAAAATATTCTTTAAGTACAAGGTTCTGGATAATTGTCATATGTAGATTGTCTTTTCCTTTATTCCCTAACAATGCTCAATCTCTTACAACCTTTACTTTACTAAATTCTTTTTATAGAAACAATTCCACCGAAACTTCATATTTTCTTGAACACATTGTCCCATATGAATCCCGAAAGTATCCTCTGAAGGAACCATTTGTTGAGTTGCTGAAAAGCAACTTACACACTATGCTAAATTCTTATAAAAACATGGAAACCATGAGAGAGATAGAGCCCTAAAATTTAGGTTTGCTAATTAGTAATTTAGAAATTTTTTTATTAATATTAAAATTAATATATTATTATAATATAATCGGTCCGGTCCAGGTGGGTGGATCCACCCATGGAACCGGGAACCAGACCGGTTCCCTCAAGAACTATCGATTTCGGGCGATTCTGGTCCAATTTCGGGCAGTCCGGGCGGGTCCCGGTTCTTTTGTACACCCTTAGTCCCTAGCACGTCTACTTCGTTAGTCACTTCAGGTGCCCCTGATTCATGGCTCTTTGATTCTACCTGCTGTAATCACATAACTTTTAACTCCAATCTTTTTAAGTCAAAATCATTTGCTTCACAAGTGTCTACTATTCATATAGCTGATAACTTGTAGATGATAGTTAATCATACAGGAAACATTTCGACATCGAAATTGTCCTTACTTGACACATTCTTAGTTCCTATACTTTCTTTAAACTTGATATTTATAGGGCAATTATGTGGACTTGGTTTTGACGTTCATGTTTTTTTTTTTTTTAAATGGTTGTCATTTGTAGGATCCACGGAAGGGACAAATAATTGGGATAGACCATAAAGTGGGATTTCTATTTGAACTTGTCTTCTTGTCACTTTCAAACTCTTTCACTAGTTGTGCCACCACCGTTTCTTTTGAAACTTGGCATTCTCTTTTGAGTCATGCTTCTTTCTCTAGATTAGGTCCTTTGATTTCCAATGGTCACCTAGGTTCCATTGACAATAAGCATTTTTACTGCTTATTTTGTAAGTTGGGAAAACATCACGCTTTACCGTTTGATCTAAGTTACTCCATCTCTCATGCTCCTTTTGATCTTATTCACTCCAAGATTTGGGGGTCATCTCCTACTCTCACTATGGGAAGATATTGTTATTTTATGATTTTTGTTTATTATCCTCTTGTTATGCATGGGTTTACCTTATGAAAAATCTTTTTGAAATTACTCATATCTATTGTGATTTTGTTGCCATGATCAAAACACATTTTTCTTAAGATATCAAGGCTTTTCATTATGATAATGCCATGGAATACAAAGACACAGAGTTTCTTTAAATTGTTTCTCAAAATGGTACTGTGATTCATCGTTCTTTCCCAAAAACATAGACATATCTTAGATGTTGTTTGCGCTCTTCTCATCTCAACCTCTTGTCTAGAGCGGTTTTGGGGAGAAGCTTGTCACATTATTATGTATACTATCAATCACATTCCATCACCTACTTTGGGTAACATATCTCCTTATGAACACTTATGTATCAGCATTCCAAATTACAATCTTCTTCAAGTATTTGGTAGTTCCTATTTTGTGCATCTACTTCCTAATGAACGCACAAATTTAGAACCTCACGCTCGATTATGTTGCTTTCTTGGGTATCATATTGAGAACATAGCATATAGATATTGGGTTCCAGTATCTAATCGTCTACGCGTGTCTTGTCATGTTACTTATTCGGAACACAAGAGGTTCTTATCTCTTCGTCTTTTTGAGTCATCCCCAACCATTCGCTTCTCTACCAATCCTTTGATGGAACTATTTCCTAAAGATGACACACTTGCATCTTCCTCTTCTAATCTTGATGCAAGTACATTTAGTGATCCCATTTCGGTAGTTCCTGGCATATCTGTGCCATCCAAGGATTCTCCACCCTAGAATACTTACTTCTCCTATTGATCATTCCACCCATGTAAGTCAACCTTTTATCTAGCTTCGTGACTTTCATTGTTACTCTACTATTGCTTCTTTCCATTTGCCTCGTACATATAGAGAAGCTCATACTAATTCTCTTTGGCAACATGGGTGGAACGATGAAAAGGTTCGTTTGAACCTTCTTGCTATCATCTCTATTAAGTAATAGCCTTTGTTCCAGATGGATGTTAAAAATGCTTTTCTCAATGGTGATCTTACTAAAGAAGTATGTATGGAACCTCCTCCTAGATACACTACTTCTAATAAAGTGTGTTGATTACATTGAGCGTTACATGGGCAGAAGCAGACTCCTCGTGCGTGGTACTCTAAGTTCAACTCTACCATAGAATGCCATGGAGTTTGATCCAATCCCCATGACAATGCTTTATTTGTTCAATGAACATGTCAAGGGTATATTATACTACTTTTATATGTAAACTACTTGGCTCTCATTGATGACGACTATATTGGCATTACAAGCTCTAGCAGTATCTCAATCAACAGTTTGAAATGAAAGATCTTAGCTGACTCAGTTATTTTCTAGGCTTAGAGGCTACTTAAGATTCCTTTAGATATTATCTTTCTCAAGCTATATGTGTCACCAATCTTCTTTCGTGAGCATAACTCACTAATAACAAGACTCCTACAACTCCCATCAAGACTAATGCTAAATTTAACGACAAAGATGAGATTCCTCTTTTGAATCTGAATCTCACTCTCTATTGATAGCTAGATGGCAATCTTGTATATCTCACTGTGACTCATCTAGACATAACCTACGCCATTCACGTTGTTAGTTAGTTCATGATTGCATGGCGAACCACTCCTTTTGTTGCCACTCTTCGCATTCTTCGCTATGTTAAGGGCATCTTATTTCATGATTTTCACTACTCTGCTCAAACCGACCTTAGAGTTGAAGGCTTACTCTAATGCGGATTGGCCTAGAGACCCTCTTGATTGTCACTCCACCATTGGCTACTACTTCTTTCGAGGTAACTCACTGATCTCACGGCGTAGTAAGAAACGAACTATTGTTGTTTGATCTAGTACAGAAGCAGAATATTGTGCTCTTGTTGATACAACAGTAGAATTATTATGGATGTGATGGTTATTAGAGAAAATGGGCATCTGTCATAACAGCGGAATAATACTTTATTGTGACAATCAAAGTGCTATCCAAATAGCACATAATGATGTTTTTCATGAACACACCAAGCATATCGAGATAGATTTTTTTTTTTAAACATTCTCACATGCATCGAGGTACCATTTGTCTTGTCTCCACTTCATTAGTTAATCAAATTGCTGATATATTTATGAACTCATATCCATCGAGACGTTTTCAAGATCTTTTCTCCAAACTCCATTTGACTTCTTCCATATCATTTGAGTTTGAGGGGGATGTTAGAAAAATATTATGATATTCGTTGATTTTGAGTATTATTCTGAATATATGTTGGAGTCTAAGTATTATTTTGAGTATCTGTTTGATTACAGTATTAGTCAGATTTTGAGTATCTCTCATATCATAATCTCATTATTTTGATCTATTGTAAATTATGTTACTATAGATAGCCATTCTGTAAAGCTTTTAAATAGGCTCATGTAGTTCATTACAATACACTGAAAATTCCACAACTTTATTTTTCACTTTATACTTATCATTATGTAGTTTCTTCTGTTTTCACCATCACCATTTCCATTTATCTCGCTTGCTTCAGTTCTCTTTGATGTTCTTCTTGAGGGTCTCTCCTTTTTTATGGACAAGATGAGGTTGGCGATTACTATGGTGCAATGTAGGAGGACACATCTTTACTCTATCTAGCCCTTGCACAAGGATCATTTGCCATTGCCGAGGCTTGGTGATCCTCACCAACCATTGGCCAGCCATCCCCCATCATTGCTCACCCTTTTCGACAGCGACAAAGGCCCTCGATGTTTCCTTTTTTATCATTTAAATTTAGTATTTTTTTTTAGTTTGATCTAAATAAAATTTGTATTAAAATCAAACTTAGACTAAAACAATATCATTTTAGTATATATTTCATGTTTTAGCCATGTCATTGCCACTAGCAGAAAGAAAATATCAAAAAAAAAAAAAAAAAGCCAAGTCAATGTTTTCCGTACCTAAGTTAGACGAAATTAGCGGAAAGATTCGATTGCACAAATTTGACAAGTTTAAAAACTTGATTGCACTTTCTAAAGTTTTAAGATTCAATTACACTTTCAAAATGAGATTTAAGATTTTCAGTACACAAATCTCTAATTTATATTATACATCATCATGAGCTTTAGCTATCACAACCAGCCGTTACAAACTCAAGCAAATGCCGTAGGAAAGTTATGGCATATATAGCATCATTATTCCCGTTATCTTATGTCAAAGCTCACCTTTTCAAAGTTTCGAGTCACTAAATCATATTATATGGAGTTTGGGAAATAGCATTTTCCGAGTCTCAAATATCTTGATCTCATAAAACTTTTGGTTCAAAATATTAGCTTAATTAATTAATTGAGAATTCTCTTAAAACCAATCTAACTCACTCATTAGGGTGAGACTTAGTTAAATTAAAGATTTTAGGAATGGATTAAGATGCATTGTCATCGCCATGCAAAATCCATGAAGAATAATCACCATGTTAGTGAAGGTTGACGAGAAGGCAGCGGATGACTTTTCAAAGAAGCAATTGTTTGTAGATAGGGAATGAAGCCAGAGATGCTCAGTTAAGCGGGAAGCTTTGAGATAGAGCACAATGGAGATCTACGTGTGTATCTTGTTTAATACCCCTTTTAAGCTTAGGCCTTATTTGATGGAATCCACCACCGCCAAAATGAGATGACACAACTTAAATTTACTTTTCTCATATCTGGCATGTCCCTATGTCATCATCAATTATCGAGATATATGTAATGGATTATATACATCGTTGAAATGCATGTTTGAGTCATATTTAAAAAGTCTTACATTAGAGAATTAATGTACAGTTATTATATTTTATTTTACTCATAACTGATTGGCTTGAACTTTTAAGTGAATGTGGATCCAATTGGAGATATTAGGTTTCGATTTGGGCTTCCTCATGGCAATCTCTCCGGTCTAGTTATTAAGCTATTGCTATGTGCTCCCAACAAATAGTAGCAAAGACGATAGTTGATTTGCAGCTCATTCCCAATGTATATTGGTGTTTGATGAATATCTCAAGTTGAGAACAACATAGATTCTAGGCAAGTTTCACGGTTTGCTCTAGTGAAAGAAACTAGTGATCACAATGGGCATTGCGGTATAAGAACGAGATCATGATGGTAGCCTTTATGGTTTAGTATGGATAAAGAGACTCGGGATGAAGGTGGAGTGTTGGAGATTTAAGTTCAGACATATTCTTGTAGAAATGTATCTAAATTAAGAGGGTGTGGACTTAAACTAAGCTTTGCATTGAGGAGAAGATTATTGAAATACATATTTGAATTGTGATAGAAAAGTCTCACATTGGAGAATCGGTTCATAACTTATTTTCTTGAAATTTTGAGTAAATGAGGGGTCAACTGAATAGATTGACAAGTTCAACGGCAAAAGAACGCTTCAAGTGCCATAACTTTGGCCAAAGGGACACTTAAGTGCCATAACTTACTAAAGGTACACTTAAGTGCCAAATTCAAAACCGGATCACTTGAGTGCCACTCCGGCCAAAGTCTCGCCAAAACGCCAACGTGGCGTATTTCCGGTGAAGCGCGCCCAAAACGACGCCGCTTTGCACGCCGACGTGGCCAAAACGGCGTGTTTTTGGGCCGACGTGGCAAAAAGAAAATTAAAAATTAATTAAATTAATTTTAAAATTAAATTTAGTTAAAATATTTAAAAATAATAATTTTAAAATTAAATTTATTTAAAATATTTTAAAAACTTTAAAAACCTTTAAAAAATTAAAAAAAAATTAAAAAAAATTAAAAAAATTAAAAAAAAAAAAAAAAAAAGGGAATGGGGAGGCGGCCGAGGGATCAGCCCTCGCCCGCCGCCGCCGGGAAGGGCCGGCGACGGCGGGGGAGGGTCGGCCGGGGTCGCGGCCCCGGCCAGGGGGCCGGCGACCCCGCCGACTCGCGGCGAGGGCTCGCGAGCCGCCCCGATTCCGGGGCGAGGGTCGCAGCCTCGCCAGATCCTCGCGAGGGTCGGCGCCTCGCCCGGCCGGCCAGGGCCTCCGCCCGCCGGGGGCGCCCGGCGGGCGGTGGCCTTGGCCCGGCGGGCGAGGGCCGCGACCCTCGCCGGATCCGGGCGAGGGCCGCGCGCCCCCAGATCTAGCGGGCGAGGGGCTCGCGCCCTCGCCGCCGGCCGACCGCGAGGGCCGCGAGCCTCGCCTGATCCAGCCGGCGAGGGCCGCGAGCCCTCGCCCAGATCGACCAGCGAGCCCTCGCCTGCATCCAGCCGGCGAGGGCTCGCGAGCCCTCGCCGCCGGCCGGCCGGGTCGCCGGCCCCGGCCAGGGCCCGGCGGCGGGCGGCGGCGGGCCGAGGGCCGATCCCCGCCCGCCTCCCCCGTTCCTTTTTTTTTTTTTTTTTTAAATTTTTTTAAAGTTTTTTAAATTTTTAAATATTATTTTTTAAAATATTTTAACTAAATTTAATTTTAAATTAAATTAAATTATTTATTTATTTATTTATTTTGTTCCACGTCGCCGAAACGACGCCGTTTGGCCACGTCAACGCAAAACGGCGCCGTTTTGGCCGCGCGCCGAAAAACGCCACATTGGCGTTTTGGCCGGATATTGGCCGGATTGGCACTTAAGTGATCTCTTTACTCCGATTTTGGCACTTAAGTGTACCTTTCGTAGTTATGGCACTTAAGTGTCCCTTTGGGCAAAGTTAAGGCACTTGAGGGGTCCGCACGTCCAAGTTCAACCTTGAGTTCCCTCTTGGCGATCTCCCAAATAAGATATTGGATTTTTGCTGCGCACTCCCAAGATAAACATATTGAGTGCATAGTCTGAGTTAAAAATTTTCATTTTCAAAAAGTCACCAAGAGCACCACTTTAAACTATTGAAGTATCTAGTCGAGCCAACCTTCAAATTTAAGCCGTTGATTTCATTATTTGTTGGGAATTCTATCATGTAATCATCTCTTTATTTTTCTCCCTATCCGTTTTACTAGATTTCAATGGTTTGTGAGTGGTCAAGAGAGTGTCGTATGATGTTGGGATATATTCAGTGAGAAAATATTAAAAGAATATTCAATCTTGGTGAGGTTGAGAACCCCACTACAGAGGATAGAAGGGCAAGAATTGATAATCTAGGTCTCTCTTAGCCGAATCACCACATTGGTAGGCAACTCCAGCAATACTACACACTCTTGATTTTTCAAGAAATCAAGGAATCATCCGAAATAGATAAATAGAAAATCAAAGAGAAGATAACGAGGGAGTGGGACGGCATTCTTGAGATTCCGCACTACACCATAGAACTTTCTTATCATAAATTGAACACTTTAGCTTGGCATCGTTGAGTTTTCCACTGAAAAAGGCAATGGGACAGTCTTCTTGGATGAGAATGGTGCCGATGACAGCATTAGAAGCATCACATGGAACCTCAATGATCGACAGTGCTAAAACAGGAGCGTCAGTGATATTTCTAGGCAGGCTTCGTGGTTTGCTGTCACGAAAGAGACTAGAGTTGAAGGATATTGTGATGTAGCAACATGGTCCCAATAGCAGCTTTCACGGTTGAGTCCGAAGAAAAAGAATAAGGATGAAAGTATGGTGTTAGAGATTCAAGTAAAAATATGGTGGTGCAGAAAGATATCTAAATTAATGGAGAGCAGAACCAGTACTAAACTTCACTCAAGGGGTGAATGCTGAAATGCATGTCTAAGTTATATTAGAAAAGTCACACATCAAAGAATTATCGTGATGTAGAGCAATTAATGATCCTAGTTAACTCATAACCTATGAACTTAATATTTTAACTGAAGGTTGATCTAATTAAATATGTTGACAGATTTGAGCTTATACTACCTCTTAGCAATCTTTCTAGGAAAGGTATCGGACTTCTAGTATGCTTTCACTATAAACAAATTGGTTCAACCAAGAAAGAAAACATAAGCATATTGGGCGCATAATATGAATCAAATCCTTTCATTTCCGAAAAGTCGCCAAGAGCCACCGTCTGAGCTATTGAAAAATCCAGTCAAACCTACCTTCGAAGTTTAAGCGGTCAATGTCGTTAATTCTTCTTGGGAATCAGGCCATGTCATTTTCTCTTTATTTTCCTCTCTATCCGTTTTGGTTTATATTTATGGTTCGTAAGTGGTCAAGATGGTGCCGTACCATGTCGGGATGCATTCGATGAGACAATGAAAGAAAAAAATTTCAATCATGGCGAGGTTGAAAACCCCACTACGAAAGATAGAAAGGCGAGACAGGATAATTTATGTTTCTCAACCGCATCACCGCATTGACAGGCAACTCCATCAATATAGAACGCTCTTGATCACTCAAGAAACCTAGGAATCCACCGAAAGAGATAAGAGAAAAACAAAGAGAAGACAACGAGGTAATGGGACGGCATTCTTTGAGAATACGCACTATATCATAAAGCTCTTCATCATAAATTGAACACTTTAGCTTGGCATCGCTGCGCTTTGCATCGAAAAAAGGCAATGGGACGGTCTTCTTGACTGAGAATGGCACCAATGACAGCATTAGAAGAATCGCATTGAACCTCAAAGATCGATACTGCTAAAGCCAGAGCTTAAGGGAATTTTTGTTTCGAGGTCAAAACTCTTCTGCACATTTTCGTTTCATTGAAACCTCTTCCCTTTTGAGTATTCGGTAATTGGGATAGTTGGACGGTCGTATTGCCACGATCATCCAGGTAGTGCGTGACATGCATTCATTGGAATTACATCACACCATTCTTTATGTGCAGATTTGTTTCCAATAGAAAATTGGACTAAACAGCGCTTGGAGACTTTAATTTCATTTCCCTTCTTTAGGCACTGAAACTTGTAAGGGTATTTAGGATGATCTTTCATCAGCAACTTCAACTTTCCCATCATTCATGCTGCTACAACATTAGATCGCAACTTCCTCCGTCAATAAAAGCATCACACACTTTGCCACGTGCCGTGCACTTTTAGGAGGAAATTACCCAAAAAAGTTATCAATTTCTTATAATTGTATCAATTCAGTCATAAACTTTTTTGATTGATTCAATCATAAACATTTTGCATTTTTATGCTAATTCAATCTAGTTGGTCAAATTAAACTTTTTTTTAGGTGACTTTAATCTATTCGGCCAAATTTGGCTGGCCAATACTAATGTAAACATTGCTGGCACTAGCTATCCAGCTGACACTAATGTAGACAATTTTTTATAGGCTTTTTTGATTTTTTTATCAAATTTTTAATATTTCCTTTTTCTTTTGTCTTTTTTTTTTTTTTTCCCATTCTTCCATCACCAGCTAGAGACAAGGGTTGGCAAGGTCAGCCTCGTAGGCCAATTTGATAAGAACGAGCCTTGCTAGATTTGGCAAGGCCTCGCCCTCACCAATGGCCGGCAAGGCTAATCTTGCCGGCACTCACCTATTGCTGGCAATGATTAACCAAAGAAAGAAGCAAAAGGTGATTAAGAAAAAAAGAGAAAAATAAAAGGAAAAATAAAATAAATAAATTAATTAAAAATAAATTATTATTAAAAATTTGTCCATGGTAGCAACGGCCGATCAAATTGGTTAGATGGACTAAATTATTACAAATATAAAAAAATTGATGACTGAACTGACAAAAAAAATTATGACTAAATTAGCATAATTGCAATATGTTTAATACTTTTTTGTTAACTTTCCCACACTTTGAGTGAAAAATGTTGTGGTGCAACCATCTTGACCTTTTGCACAGCCAAGACAGTGTTTAAGGTTTATCAATGATCAAGAAAGTGTTGGTAGAAATAGGGAAGCAAAAGTAGAGAACATATAAGAATTGGGGAAAGTACCAAAAAGTCTTGAATCTATTCCATTGGTACCAATTCAGTCCTAAATGTTTCAATTAAACCAAATTAATACTAAACATTTTTATATTGATACCGATTCAATCCATTTGGATAAATTAAGTAAAAAATTATTAACATGAATGCCAACTATTCTACATGCCACACCAGGCACTTACATAGATATTTTTAAATAATCTTTCGACTTTTTTACTTTTTTTTCCTTTTCTTTTCCTTTAGATTGTGGCTAGGACCAACCATGGCTGATGACTGACCATAGGAAAGGGCACGAATCTTGCGGCCTGGGCAAGGGTGGCCCTTACTAAATCTCGTGAGGTGTCAACCCTCAGTCCTTGAAGTGGCAAGGACCACCCTTACTAGAAGTTGCAAGGGTAGTCCTCGTGTAGGCCGTGGGGTTGAGCCCTCACCAGCAGCCAATCACTAGCTATGATTGGTACCAGCCATAGTCTAAAGGAAAGAAAAAGGGAAAAGAAAAAAATGAACAAAATTAAAAAAAGTAAAAAAAGAAAAGTTATTAAAAGAATTATTTAAAAAATCCACATTAGCACTAGTCATATTATATAAGATTGTTAGCGTCCACATCAGCAATTTGTAGTCTTAATTGATCAGATAGACTGAGTTAATACCAATGTAAAAATATTTAGGATTATTCAAAATTGAGTTAGTACCAATGCAATAAAGTTATGACTTTTTGGATATTTTTCTTTATAAGAATTGCATATTTTGATTTCTAAATTGTGTGTTACAATACACACACATAGAATCCCAAGTATTTAATATGAAAACATATTAAAAAATACCGTTTTTTGACAGCTATATTAAAAAATACCGTTGAAGATAATATTTTGAATCAATCTTAGAATGTGGACGTCTTGATTATGCTCTCATTTTGGAGAGGGCTGGAGATAAGTTTGATTCTGCTGTGAACTAGTATAGCCAGCAATGGACTAGGTCAATACCTATAAAGGTGGTGATTCAGCCAAAAGTGACATGGATTATCTAATCCGTTCCTACCCTCGGTACTTTTTTATTCATTCGTCCATTAAGCACGTCCCGACAAAAATTGCTATCATAGCTATTATTTTATTCAGCTCTTTGTACGTCCCAACCACAGGTAGAGTAATGATTTATTGAAGAAAGCGAATCGCAAGCTTCCCACCGGCCAGCGCTTCACCCAAGTTGTAAACCTAAACTACTTCGTATCAAAGAAACACAAGAACTCCTTCAATCCAGAGGAAACAAATAATATATATATACACATTCGGGAATAGGAATCCATGGCTAGATTCTTGCAAAACTATTCATGTGCGTGCAATAATGTTGGACAATCCCAAACGTTTGTTGTATAATATGGGAAAGTACGAATAAAAAATGATGTTTAGATTGCTATGATGTTAGTCGTCATATTTAGGATTGCACTTGTTGGCAAGTGATCATTCCCTTATGTGATGGCACATTCGAATTAAGTGTTCATGGAATAAATTATATTTCTACTTAAGGTTATTGAGTATTGTCACATGCTAAATCATAATATTAAAATTTCAGTTCTCCCAAAAACATATCCAAACACGGTTAATAACATTCGATTTTGTATTTATTGAAGCGCACTCCAAATACAACTGCAGCATCATGGACATCGGCTGGTTTCAACCCCGACAATGCACTCTCCTATGATCAAGCCACGACTTCCTTGACAGTTACTTGATACTAAATACTTAACGAAAACGAGAATTCAACATCAAACACATCATGATGACTGCATAGTCCTATATTATTTGCTGCGCTTACGTCTCATCCGAGCTTATGAGAAATTATAGCATGGTGCTGCGGATCAGGACCTTCCGGACTGACCCGTTTAGGCCTGACTGTCTCGAAATCATCACCAGTCACTGTATTAGGCGACTTGACAAGGACCGTCAACCTTTTGAATTCATGGACGAGAGTGCGAGCTTCGGAGCCGGTCCAGGAGAAGGCTACCAGCATCAGGCACATATATAATCCCAACCTGGTCATCGATCCTTCTGGTCAGATTACACTGTGGTTTTTGCTTGGGAGAGGACTACAATCGCTTGGTATTTATAGCCCTCACGTACCCTCACGTTCTCTCTCTCTCTCTCTCTCTGTGTTAAAAAAATTGAATCGAAGTGCCGAAACATAGGACTTCCCACAATCTACTCATCTGATAGGAACTCCCGAAACCCTTTTGCATATTTTATAAGGCACATTCCCCGCCAGTGGAGTCTTCATTACCAATGCCGTGCTTCATGAGTAATTACGAAAGCCTTTCTCGTCCCTTTATCTGGTCGAATTGAGTGACATTCAATCTTGGCTTCTTCCTTAGTACTCTACGTCGATTCAACCTTTAATCTGATCTACTCGACAATCTCGCAGATCCAGTTGTTGTCGCTATTCATCTTTTTTAAGGCTTCCAATCCCGGCCTTCTCTTGTTGAATTATCGTCCTCAACGAGTGTCCCTTCTTCCGCGTTCGGCCCGCAAGACAAAATGTCCCTTTCTCAGGATCTAGACAAATGATCCATCCACTTAGCAATCTTTGCAACTTGCTGAGATATAATAGAGAAAGGATAATTTTTCATAAAAATGTAATTAGATTTTAAAACTTACAAAAAGTGCAATTAAATTCTAATACTTGTAAAATTGGCACAATCTTAGTCATTCCGTTAACTTCGTCCAATTTAGGTAATAGAAAATGCTGACGCGACTTTTTTTAGTATTTTTTCTCTCCTATGTGATGCTAATTTGACTAAACACATGAAGGATAATGCTTAAAAGATGTCCTTTGATCCAACTATGATTTTTTAAATCTAACTATTATTTAAATTAGAATAATAAATAAATAATTTTAAAAATAAAACAAAAGAAGGCACAATAGCGAGGGCCTGCAACACCACCATCGCCGACCAGTGGTCGGCAAGGGTCGCCAAGTGAAGACCTATAGCAACAAGGGCCAACAGCCCTTGCCCGATGTGAAGGAGGGCTAGTGACCACCGCTGACCACTAGTTGGTCATCCCCCACCAAAGACCTTTCAAGCAATAGTAGGGCAGTGATGGTAAGGGCCCAATAGACTCTCATTGTTCTGCCTTCTTCCTTTTTTCTTACAAAATTATATTAAAATTAAATTTAAATCAAAATGATATCATTTTAGTAATTATGTTTCATGTTTTGGCCATGTCATTGCCACATAGAAGAGATAAATTATTCTAAAAAGCAACATCAATTTTTTATGTTACCAAATTTGGATAGAGTTAATGGAAAGACTCAATTATGCTAATCTGACAAGTTTTAGAATTTAATTATATTTTTTATAAGTTTTAAAACTAAAGTGTATATTTGTGATAAGTTTTGAAACTTTCAACACAGTTATCCCTAATATATTTTACAACATGGGAACTTAAGCTGTCAAAATCAACCATTGCAAACTCCATATATAAGTTTAGATACTGGATCGCGGGGTCTCCAGTTTGTGCTCCAACTGTTGCAATAATTTTGGAAAAGTATTAGGTCCGCACATTTCACACATTCAGTCTTCTACTACCGGCATTCGCATCAGGAGGCATTGAGATATCAAAATTAGTGCACTCTTTATTAGCTGAAACGTTTGGAACTTCATATCGCTCAGGCCGACCATGAGGAAAGTAATGTCATTCATGATCTTCTCTAGTACATTTCCAGGGGCAGCCGTAATCGAACCCGATATCTTGGAGAACTCTTGACAGCAATTCTGGACCTTTTTTGCATAGAGGTGGTCAATAAGATAAATGAAGATAAAGAAGATATGATTTGCGACCTTTTTTGCATAGAGGTTGTGCAACATGTGACAGTTCAAATGTCGCACAATCCAAAGTTTCATATTGCCACTGCCCTGGCTTTCCCACTGTTAAGAAATCACACTAAGTCGAGACGCGGATTTTTCTTTCGTAATGACCTCCAGGACGAAACTGGGTGCTCTCTAGTGAAAGGAAATAACAAGCCGAGATTGGACAATTACGAATGCTAAGTTTAGAAGTCTGGTCCGTATTTGAAACATTGACGGCATCCCATGAAAACAAGGAGAAGAAAAATATAGGCTTGATTCAGCAAGGCACCCGGAAATGTCCTTGGAATTTCATCCCAAACCGACAGGGTGCCAAAAAAGAGACCTTCAAATACATGCAGGAAGCCAGTATGCTTCCACAATCCAAAAGTCCGAGAAACAAGTCTGCATATACTTTCCTGATTCATCATTGCTCCCATGTTCAGATGAGTGTCTGCGCAAGGAGACACGCATGATCTATTCTGTCTGGGTGTGATTCGTACGCGATCATATATGTTATGTGTTTTTGAGAGAGAGAGAGAGAGAGGCAAAGTAGATACCTCGTCTGATGCAACTTCAAGTGTGAATCTCCTTGGACATGAGCCCTGATGCATACTTTTGCACCCTATGGATGTTTTATCTGATCAAGGAATTACAAAGATATGCCAAAGGGGAAAAGAAACATATCATGAACAGCCCAAAGAACATCCTGTGAAATTATTGATAACCAGAAGGATATCTGTTCTTCGTAGATGGGATGATTAAGCATTAGTAGATAGTTGTTGGTCACAAGTGATCGAACAAGCAATTCTTTAGCTTCTTCCTGCTTCTTCTTTAGCATGTTGCAGATCTGTAAAACAATTTCCTTAGGCAGCCAATGTTTCACCAGCAGAAGGATCACAACGATAGTAGAATAGAAAAGAGGCAACAGTTCAATGCCCTTCTGTGCAATATCCTCAGTCTATGTTCCAATGGCCTTCTGAAAACTCAATTGCTCATGACAGACCTTTAATTATGGAAATTAGCTATAAAGTACTATAGATTCATCCTTAATGATAACTACGCCGGACTGTAGAAGACATCATAATTCCCAAATTAGGGAGGTTCTCTTCATCAATTGATTTCTAGTTGTACAAATTCAATATATGAAGATGCTTTACCACTCATCCAGTAAGCCACAGAAAGTTGTCTATGGACAACTACTCCCTGTAACTTGACAATCTCATATATTCTTTTCCTAGAGCTTTGTTGTCTCTATTATTGTCCCTCTATTATAATCTTCATGGTCTCTGATTATAGTCTACAATGCATATAACTGATCGCCAAAGCCAAGAAGTGCATAAGCAACTCATTTATGGCAAAAAAATGTTAACCGTAATTCACTTACATCTTCAAGTTCCTTGGTATAAGCTTCAGCCTTTTCAACATTTTCATCAGATTCCATGACCGATGGACTTCCAATTTCGGTGGACCTTGCCTTAGGAGAGATCTTAAGCTGAAATTTAGGATGGTCACCAGACAGACTGTCCGTTTTGCTTTGATCGGTGTTCTCATGATTGCAAACCTGACATGTATAATCTAAGAAACCAGCAAGGAACGAGTTTCAACTCTGTTGAAATAGAAAAACTTAAGAAGGTTCTGTCCATTTACCTGTTCTGTGACAACAGCTTTGGAGGATTCTCTGAAACTTCTGAAGTGCCAAGGGTAAGAACGTTACTTCCACAAACAAAACCCAGTCACAGGAGTGAGGATAGTGAAGTTATTAGCACTCTTCTTCACCTTTTTTCACTAGGAGATTCAGAGGGCCATTCCGGTGGACTAAATGACATCAAATTGGCAACTGACCCCTGCAGAATAGACACTCATGGCTTCTAATGCATTACAAAATAATTATATTTGCAACACCCTATTGAAGAGGTGTAAGGTATTACTTGGAAGTCAAGAGTAAACAATAGAAAGGAACCTCAGATGATTTCCCTTATGAATTGAGAAGTGGCTGGTTTTATTGATTTACCTGTTCTGTGACAACAGTTTTGGAGGAATCTCTGAAACTTCTAAAGTGTCAAGAGTAAGAACATTACTTCCACAAACAAAACCCAGTCACAGGAGCTAGCATAATGGAGTTATTAATAATTCTCACCTTTTCTCACTTGGAGACTGAGAGAGCTGTTTTAATGGACTAAATGGCATTAAATTGTCATCTGATCCCTGCAATATAGACACTCACGGCTTCTAATGCATTACAAAACAACATCCCCATAAGTATATTTGTAATGCCCATTTTTTTTTTTTTTTTTGGGTCCAAACGTAACACCCTATTGAAGAGGGGTAATTTATTACTTCGAAGTGAAGAGCAAACAACAGAAAGGAACCTCATATGATTTCCGCTTTAAGGATGACTTGAGAAGTGATCCGTTTTCGGTGCTTTTGCTACAATGAGGTAATGCTCGCATAGCCATAATTTGCTCAGAGTCCCTCATGGAACTGATTTCCTCTGTAGGATTAGAACCAAGTTGGCCTTCTTTGGTTCTTATGGCCCTGCGCATATTGACATCTTGATCTCTAAAAGTATCTATGGTTTCAAATACCAGGACATAAAGTTGCAATGCAGTTTAGACCTCATCATTCTCAAGCTAGAAAGATGAAAAGCCCTCTTGGCAGAATTAAGAGAGTTACTGTTCTTCACATCAACATTTCTGACCCTTGAATCCTTAAAAGACTCCTTGCTGGAATTCGTGACTTCAGGATTCACGCATCTCTTATCAGTTGGTTTTGACAACTCATTTAAACTGCTCGTCTTGCATAGAGAACTGCAAAAGTTTAGAGCAAGCAGATTAAGAATGCTGGGTTGAAGGTCTAATCCGATATATGCAATCTACTTGTTAGAGCTGGCAATGTCTAAGACAGGATATGACATGACATGAACAGCGTCAAGCATAAAACTGATATGACATGACATTGACACATCTTTTCTGTAATGAGAAGTTATTTCAGTCTTGAAAGTAAATATCATTTAAAGGAATATCACTTTCCCACATGACTCAAAAGGTTCAAACTGAACATGAACATATCATGCTACAGCAGATTGTGAACCCTACTTCCAGGCATAATTTAGTCATATTTTACCAGAGAAAAAGATGTCAATATCCACTTCAAAACATACTATGAAGGATTTAACGAGCTTTCTTGGCCAATAATAAAGGGAGACTTGGACTTAAAAGACAATTGCAAGTAAAGGTTAATAATTTCAGCTGAAAAGCTTTAATTTCATCAACGGCAACCTATAATCAAGAACATCATAAGATTTTTCATGTGCATCTACATATGCGTTCATCAAACTATTAATATACAACAAATTCAAATAAATCTACATATCTGTTGATCAAACTAGTAATATACAGCAATTAGGAGAGTGTCCAATGTCTCAAGGCAAACTATGATATACCATCAAAAGAAAAAAAAGAAAAAAAAAATCTCATTTTACCCTAATTGAAAGTCCATTGGATAATAGGAGACCAATAACCAGACCAAATTTATATGCCAAAAATGTAAACTCTGCCTTTTTCTCTTTTGTGTTTGTGTGTGGGTGGGGGAGTGGCAGTGGGGAGGAGATAACTTACACATTATTCACTCACTGTTGGCTACTCTTAAATGAAGTACATGGGAAAAAGAAAATGCTAGAATTTGAACAAAATTTCAAACAGCTCCACAATTACAACTTGATTTGGTACAGATGCCTCACCCCAGTTGAGAAGTGGGTCTCACACTGATATGGCATCCAGCCAGAGGAGGTTGCCTTTTTGTTTGCTCCCTTGCCTGTGAATTTAGACCAACGAGCGACTTTCCCCCAACTTGAGAATCCTTGGCATTATCTCCCAACCTGTTGAAGATTGCATAAACCATGTGACGGTATAAAGAATTGAATGTCCAATCAGTGAAACTAGAATCAAAAAGAAAATCTTCACCTAGTTTCATTTAGATGTAAAGAAGCAAGTCCTTTGCTGCTAAATTGAGTAAGCTTTCTCCCAGTTGATGGTTCTCGAGAAGACTGACTCGTAGTTTCCTCTGATCTCTTGAAACGATTCGAGTGGGCTTGTCCAGGCTCTCTACTGGTAAAGAAAGAGGACAATATATAACTGCTGGCTCTCCATTTGGGACATTTACATACTACTAAAACTGAGCTAAGAAGTGCAAAAATGTTATGCTGTTGATTCACCAATCTTTTTATTGAACTCTGGAAATCACCATAAAATGCATCAACATGATAGCAAGAGCTCAATGAATGAGCGATCAAACTGAAAATCACAACAACTTGCTTTCCCGTCCTTAATATTTAAGTTATGGATGCATATGCTTTCTAAATTTTCACAAAATCGACCATCAAGAATCCATGTCTCTTAAAAGGAGACATTAATGGCCCATTGGTCTAATTTGGCATGGCAGAAACATGCCAATAATATAGATTCCCTCTCATTCCTCTCATCACTAAAAGGTAAGGGATAAAGGGGACAACCTGAAAACAGCCATTTCACTATCATGCAGTACTTTACTTGGGATAATACAGGCTGTATCATTAAGACTTGTCACAGGCTTGGCGTCTTTGTTGTCAGCCTTAGTAGCATTCAATGTATCAAGAAAAGGTTTATTGCTTCCATTTGCCTCCCCTGGTGTTCCTGGAACATGTGGCACACTTGAACCTTCTGACTGCATGTTGCCATGAGAATATGTGGCTTCCCCTACTGATTCTTCCCTGTAACTCTGCTCTTCACCCAAAGTGCAATTTAAACTGTTGAAAATAGGCAGATCTTTTCTTGGAAGCTCTGGGATGGTACTTAAATTTGCATCAACCCCAGGCTGAATATGTACTTCTCTTGACGCTGTTTTGTCTGATGAATGATCTTGTTGATCAGATTCATAAGAACACGCACTGTTTGTCCTTTGGAAAGAAGATTGTTCTGTAATTGAATTTCTACAGGCTGTGGGCTTTGGCACCCAATCCAGACTTGGGTTAGGCATAGAAGTTGACATTACAGAAGTTCCTACTTGAATCTCTGGTGTACCCACACAGCATGATGATTGAACATTATCAATCATAGCATTATCCTCAGAGTCAGGAATTGCCTCAGGAAGGCGAGTTTTCGAGCCCTGGTGCTCATTCATCTCTGATGATCTCCCTTTGCTTCCTATAACCTTCTTCCCACCTTGTTCTCCCTCAGTCATGGGTGAATCAAGATTAAAGCCATCCAACCTGGATAGCACAAATGACTGCTAAGTTCCTAGATTGCAACCAAAAGTCATGATGTTTCCCTTCACTATAAAACATAACCTTATGTATCAAAGAATATGCCCTAGTGTATACATTGTGAAACTGTCTTACTCATTAAAATCAAAGGAGAAAGAAAATCTTTTCTTGGAATTTCCTTCATCAGGTGATTCTGCTTCATTTCTGTCCTTGTTTGGAGATTTCTTAGATGGATGAGAGAAATCAAGATCTGGCATATCCACTTTGAATGATGAAAACTTGTCAAAGTCGCCATCAAGGTTAAAATCGACATCCCTGAAAAAGGTTTCTTAATAATCAATGCACAGAAAGCAGAGATATATCCCCCCTCATAACAAGTAAGATGGTAATAAGCTTTCATGCATCTTCACCACCATCCGTTGTTTTGAACGATTCTTGAAGTTGTTGAATGATATGTGAAGCATGACTCACTTAATCACCATGGGCATTATTCTCCAGAAAGCGGTAATTGTACAGGGACACGTAACCAACACAAGTATGAAGATAGAATATTAAAGTTAGGTTCACATCCATACCAGTTTATTACTCCTACACTTTAAGTTTCGCTTACAGTTTATCAAAGTTGAATTTCTTTGTTTTGCCTTTGCCAACTGTATCAAAGCTAAAATCCACTGCATCATCTTCTGCCACAGACAACGACTTCCAGGAGGTCAGGAACTCCTTTCCAAATTCAGCATCTGTTGAAATCAGATTTAACATTAAGCTGTGACCTACGTATCTGACCTTCATAAGGCATGGCCAGAAATGTGTACAAGCAATCATCCTAATCAATGACAAGGATGAAAACCAATTTTAATGTAAAGAAAGCTTTCATTTGATTTCAAGTACACGAAAAGTGTGCTGAATTAATTATTGACCACAATATCCAAAAGAGCCATAGGTCAGGCCATATTATATTAACAATATTAACCTAAACGAATTTATTAGGTTTGAAATAGAGAAATATGCCTCTTTTTGGTATCATTTCACATCTGAAGTGAATTAACTGTATTTTGAGATTTCTCAAGCTTTCAGAGTACCTAGTAATGATTTATCCTCTTTCTGATTCACCACTGCCGTGTCCTTAGGTGATTCTGCCATCTGCAAGGGAAAGAGTGAGGATAGCATTGAGAGAGAGAGAGAGAGAGAGAGAGAGAGAGAGAATATAAATGGCCCTTAGAATTTACAAAAGAAAAGGGAGAATTAATTTCAAACCCCTTAGGCTGGCTAAACTACAGAGCAACCTCTTCTCCTCTCTTCATAAAAGCAAAATCTCTTTATTAAAACATGGAATCTATAACATTTTTGCACTTATCTTTTGCAGAAGCATATATAAACTAGCCTAGGAGGGACCTTAGCCAGTCCATTAAAGTGAAAAACTCACACTTGACATATAAACAGTTCATACAGGTGCGGCATTTACTTATACAAAGTGGTTAGGTGGAGAATTGCAAGCTTTAAATTTAAGACTGTGCGACCAAAAACACCCATATGTGCATGCCAGATTCATTTTTCATCCTTCCACAAATGCAAAGGCAAAGGATCTCCAATTCGACAGCAATAATGAGGTGGACAGCTAATCACCACGGAAAAGGAATGATCATTTCAAGATTTCTATGCCTTGATTCAAGTGGGACATGAGTCTCACATACTCCTTATATGAAATGTCCGAAGGAGTTCCACTAGACCACAAGTGGAAACCACTATAGCTATTGCAAAGGATGAACAAATAATGCAGTATTAAACGGTTCACACAAGGGCAAAGCACAGGGCTAGTCCAGTATAATCTATCCCAAGAAAAGAACACGCATGCTATTTTAACATGAGAAACCATAGCATTGAGGTTTAGCAGATGAATTAATGGCTGTCTTATGACAGCCTTAAATATATAGGTCCACCTATCGCATTCAGATCATCCGATTTCCAGCACAGTGAAGTTCAATTAAAATGAATGTTACTTGGAAAAAGAAGAAGAAGAAGAAGAAGAAGAAGAAGAATACATCAGAAGAGCTTCTTATAGTGTCATCATTTCTACAAAAAGAGATGCCGTGAAATAGCACTATCTCTGCATGAAACTGTCCTGAGCAGCAAAGAATCTCCTACTCGTACCTCAGAAGTCAAGACAATGAGAAGGTAAATGCTGTCAGAAGTCAAGACAATGAGAAGGTAAATGCTGTAAGGCATAGCGATTTTCTCTAAATAAGCGTCTATACTGCGGTGAAACTGCAAGGAGCTACAGACTCCCAGCAAAAGGCTAACAGAAAATCTGAACACAAATCTATCTACAAGCTAGCTCCACCCGGTTTCTGAAGTCAAATGTACCGGAATACTCCCAGAGGTATATCAGAGAGAGATAAACGCAGCAATTAAGGAGAAATTCTCCCCTGCGCCTAACCTACAAAATCATAGACGATGCTCGAAGGGACTTGGTAAAGCCAATCTACGACGATCACAAAGAGGTCTTCTGAAATCAAACGGACTCCCTGCCGGACGGAGGATGGGAGACGCAAAACGAAGGCGGGACAGTGAGAGACGAGGCACGACGAAGGCGAGAGTCCGAAGGAACTCCTCATCGGAAAAGTTCGCACCTCATCAGATTCACCATCGGAGAAACTAAGCGCGCTCGTGTGAAGCACCTCTGCTCAAGACTATGAAACGATCAGCGAACACCGATGTTTCAGAGGTACGGAGCAGCGAGACTCCGAAGAAGCCATAGCCAGAAGAAGAAATCGACGGATTGCGAAAGCTCGAGATCGATTCGCACGTCGACATTACCTTCCTTGCGATCGCGACAGGGAGCGAGCTCGAGCTTGGGAGAGAGAGAGAGAGATTGAGTGACTTTGAATGGAGATGAGAGAGAAAGTAATCTGGTTTTCCTACAGGTTTTGAATGGCGACTCTTTATATATGTGAGAGAGAGAGTAGCTTTGAAAGAAGGCGGGACCGGAAAGCGACGGGAATTCGACGGAGGTTCGCCTGAGCGATTCGTCATGCGCTGGCCGGAAGTTTTCCCGATTAGACGGAGAATATTCCGATTTTCCCCCTGCAGGGGATGCATTTCCGTAAGTAGTACCTAGGAAACGTTCCAATAGACCCAGATCTTTGCATCCAAAAAAAAAATCTTCACCGTCGATCATGTGGACCCAAACTTGATCAACAACATGATCACCAATAACGTACCTAATTCCAAACTCGTACAGAGAGACTAATTCCACAATACGGAATATTTAGGCCGCTTTGAGGCTTCGCTCCACAAAAGTTGAATGGATTGACTAGGCCTTTTGAAATTTATGTTGAATATCTAAGTTTTTCTTTTCTTTAAACAATTTACAATAAATATTTCCTTTTTGGTGTGTAATTTTGTAAATAAACTCTCCTAATTACTCTAACTGAGTAATAAATATGGGAAACATTTCTTTCTTAATGTGATAAATTATAATTACGCCAGCAAGAAAACAACCTTTGATATACTTACGTTTTCATTTTATATGAAATGTTCATTACTTTTTAGTAGTCAACCTTCGGTGTCCTGGAAAAAGATGAAGCCTCAAAAAACAAAAGTTAAGATTCACTAATAACTTAAATTATTTCAAGGATGCTTTTTAGTAATTTTTCTCAGTCCAAAATAGAATCACTTCTCGTTTAATTGATTTATTGTGATATTACATTTCCTACTTGTGATGACAATATATATTAATTAAACCTTTAATTTAAGTACCTTGAACATTTCGCCCCTCCAATCAGAATTATAACATATTCTCCAAATTCTTATAGGATATTATTTTTATAATAGAATTAAAAAAAAAGTTAAGCACGAACAAAATACACACCGATCCATCTCAAAGTATCAGGGGAATCTTTCTAAGATGCAGGAATATAAGGCTTATTCCATTTTTTATTGTCTTTATCTTTAAAAAGGTATACAAATGTGAAAAATAGAATGCCAAGATAGATTGATATCTATCACATCCTTTTATTTCCCATTTGATATAATTCTTACTATCTAAGGATTGTCTCTATAAAACAATCAAAAGACCACCTATTCCATTCTTGACTAGGTTTTATTGAAAAGATATATATTTTTTTTCATTTCAATTTTATAAAGCCAATTTTCCATCGAATTGTTATTGAATAACGAGGACTCAAAGACTTTTCCAAGTTTCTATAGAAAGAATCTTCAGCCCCTTCCACAACCACTGATTCGATTTTCCGTCCAGCTATCTCCTCAGTCTCCTAACTCTATTAGGTTCTCAGAAGAAAGGAATTCTGTTTATGTATTAGACAATTTCACTTCTGTCAGCTTTGGTGATTCTTTCTATTTTTCAAGAGTCAAACATGGTCAGCGGAGGAATTCGTAAAGCACATGCTTCTAATGTGTAATAGGAGTTATATACAATTGAGTTTGAGGGTCACAAGAAAGGTTGTAACCGAGTTTTAACAAGAGCTCGGCCAATGTGTGTAGAAATACCGGGTGAGCCTGAGTCCGTCTTCGACGATTTGCCATTTGTTCTTCCCATTGAGATGGTCGATAGCCTCGACTTCGGCATCCCGATCATCCTCGTGTTCTTGGCCTTAAGAGAGGTGAGGAGACATCTCGACCATGTCCAACGCTGTCGGGCATTCTGAGGGCCGATCCGCAGTTTCGCTCCACGCCCATTTGTTGCTGCAAAGGATGCAAAATCTTCCTCCACAAATTGTGCGCCGAAGAACTGCGGCCACAGAAATAGCACCCTAGGCACCCAAAGCGCTCCCTCATCCTCCAAACGGCAATTGATGGTGGGTTCAGATTTTTCTGCACAGAATGTGAATTCAGATTGCATCCTTCTTGTGCCCCGAGACCAATTCCGAGACATCACTTCCATGAGCGTAGTCTGATCTGTCTCGAGGCAGCCTCCAGTGCTGGAGAAGGGAAAGCAAACCAGCGATGCAAACCGATGTGCCATGGATCTCTCCTGTTGTCTCTTTTGTGATTTCAACCTCCACCACCATTGCTTTCACCTACCACGGACTGTAAAGAGCAAATGTCACCTCGATCCGCTGATCCCCTATGAATGTATCGTGCATGACAGATTCGGGCGAGGACTCCTACCCCAATTTTGCGGGACAAGAAGGAATTCGTACTTATGCATTTACAATTGTGGAGAATGCGAGCTAGTCACTCATGTTAAATGTGCAATGTATCAAGTAAACCCGAGGCATTAATTCCTAGAGAAAAAAAACTAAGGGTCAATTACAATGTGAGCTTTATGGATTCAAACTGTCCATCCCATGTAAGTTAAAAGTGAACCTGTCAAAATGGGTTATGAACATATTTTTTAACTCGTATTTGATGGATTGAATAAGTCACAAATGGGTTTAGAATGGTGAAGCCTAAAATAATACAATTGTAAATGGATTTACAACTTACTTAAACTCAACCCATTTCTATTACTTTGAATATACTTGTTTTAAGAAAGATTTTCACAAGATAGGTAAGTGTCACACTAGTGAAATACATCATTGATTCTACGTCTCGGCATGTCTCTTAGGCTAGATTAGCGTCAGACCATGTAGCACTTGCGCAGCACTATTAAAATGACAATTGTTCATTCTTCATCACGATATTCAGGGACTGCTAGCACCTTCTCCACCAACCGTTACTGTACAGGTTAGAAAAATTGGGAACTGCAAAAAGAGAACTGGAGTGGGTGCAGCAGCGAGGACAGCGGCTTCGACAACAATGACAACAATATCTACAAATGAAGGCTTCGAAAAAGATGATTGGGGTCCAACTTTCTTGTGATTTCAATTGGTGAAAAATTAATCTGTTCTGAGTTCGAAAACAATTGTTTTCAGAACTTGTCCTCAATATGTGTTGACATTAGCTATGTCACGCTTAGAAGCGTTTTTGGAAGAACGGGCAGGTTCAAGGAAGAATCCCAGAAGCATCTCCTAATTCAAAACAAACAAAACAAGAACCGATTTTGTACATAAAATGGTAACTTTCTTGTTTTTTTCTCGACAGACAAGTCACTTTTATTAGCCCTCGACAGACAAGTCACTTTTATTAGCCCAATATAAAGAAAGGGAGGATCAGAGAGAATAAATAAAATATCTGGGCAAAAGAGCAATGAAAAAATTTCTTAGTTGTTCGACTTCCGTGCATGTCATCCCAAATCGCGTTCTTTCGAACCTTTGCACATGGGGACTGCAACGGCATGTGCGACAATTGATATAAATATATGAGATGGATAAATGGGAATGGGGAAGAGGGTAGAGAGAATAATGTTCCATTCCTAGGCTTCCGCACATGGGCCATGCAATTGCCTGAACGTTTGAACAAGTATGTAGGGACCACTTTGGTTTTCTTTAATCATCGACCAATGGCATACGATCTTCTGGTCTTGGTCGTAAAAAATTACTTTGTCCTTCAACCAATTTCTCATCGACCCAGGGCATTTGATTGGTTTTCCTATAACCACCCCATTATTTCCTCATGGCGTGTTGACTCGGCCCCTTTCTTTGTTGAGAACATCGGGACAGAGAGTGAAGGAGAGGGATAGAGAGACTGATCTGCTAAGGTGAGCAAGCTACTGCTATGGCGAGTTCAGATCCAGGAACGTTGTCGGGAAGTGAGTATCAAGTATTTTTGAGTTTTAGAGGACCCGACACCCGCGCTGGATTCACTGACGTCCTCTTCCATAGCTTGATTGATGCTGGAATCTTTGCCTTCCGAGATGATGAAGAGCTCCGTGTCGGTGAGAGGATCGATGGCTCACTCCAGCGAGCAATTGACAATTCCAAGATCTACATACCCATCTTCTCTCGTACATATGCTTCAAGCCAATGGTGCCTATGCAAGCTTGCCCAAATCATGTCAAACACCTCCAAATCGGAAGGCAATAAAGAGATGTTACCTATTTTCTTCGATGTGGACCCTGATGATGTTAAGTTGAAAACCCCGTTGTATCTTGATGCCATACTTACTTTGAAGCAAGAGAAGAAGTTGAGAAATGAGCAAGTAGATGCTTGGAAAGAGGCTCTCATACAAGTTAAAGCGGTAAAGGGGTGGGAGGTGAAGAAATACAAAGGGTAAGCTAACTTTTTTCAAGATGCCTGTTCCCTCAATTTTCCTTAACACTTAACCATGGATGTGTAAATTTCAGTATGATTGAGGTGGGAGATTTACTATGGTATTACTAAATGACGAACCTTTGGAACAAGGATATTAATAGCTAGGTAGATAAATTGTTATTCAATTGTCGGCAGTGGAAGGAAAAACATGGGATAATGAAATGGCTTGCACATTCCTATCCAATCGTTTAATCTTTCAATACGTTAGTCCTCTTGAAGACCAATATTCAACATCTATAGTCGTTCAAACATAGAAAGTGTCAACTTCAAATGCACAAAATTTTTTATGCATCCATTGTGCATGATCCCAAGATTACTAATCTCATGTGAGTATCAAATCAAATTTCGGTTCATGACATGGTGCACACATTGCCAGTATGTAAAAAGTATATTTTAGAGTGATGTTAATGTTAAATATGGTCTTTTAGAAGATCAACTTAAGATTGTCCAGGTCTTGTTACTCTTCGGATCATTGTGTAGTTTTTTCGAGTGCTTGAATAACATCACTTCTAGCTTGGTAGCCTTGATTTTGCACTTTTACCCCATTAAAATGATTTTCCATTGTGGCAGCTATGGAGAATTGATCAAATTGGTAGTTGAAGAGGTTGTGGAAAAGTTGAAGACAAAACATAGATTGGTGACCGAACATTTAGTTGGAATCGATGATCAAGTAGAAGCCATAAGCAAATTATTAGACGTTAATTCCAATGGTGTGCGACTCATTAAAATATATGGTATGGGGGGTATCGGTAAAACAACTCTTGCCAAGGTCGTCTTCAACCAACTATCATCTCATTTTAAAAAGTGTTGTTGTTTCCTTGAAGATGTTCGAGAGAAGTCATCAAGAATTGATGGCATACTTGGCTTACAAAAAAAGTTATTATCCGAAATCAGCAACCCTACAGGAACAAGGAGCATTGACGAAATCGATTATGGAATGAGGAGGACTGGAGAAGCACTTTGCAATAAGAAAGTATTCATTGTACTTGATGATGTTGATAACAACGAACAAGTGGAGAAGTTAGTTGGAAAAATTACTTTCTATTCGGGATCGAGAGTATTAATTACAACTAGAAATAAAGATGTTTTGCAAATCAACAAGTTGAAGTGTCAAATTTTAGATTATGAAATGGAGGTGATAAGTACTAATCATGCACTTGAGCTTTTCAGTAGGCATGCATTTAATAGAAACTCTCCTTCAGATGATTACAATGATCTTTCAAGAGAAATCGTATATGCTATTGGGAGACTTCCATTGGCTCTTGAAGTAATTGGTTCATATCTCCACCACAAAACGCAAGAACTGTGGAAAGAGACATTGGACAGGTTAAGAAAAGCGCCTCACAAAGATGTTTTTGGAAAGTTGAAGATCAGCTATGATGCCTTAAGCTTTGAGCATCAACAAATTTTTCTTGATATTGCATGCTTTTTCATTGGTGAAGATAAGGCGAATGCAACTTACATGTGGAAAGATTGTGAGTTTTTCCCAAATACTGGAATTGCTATCCTCATTAGCATGTCTTTGATAAAGATTTTGGAGAACAATAAGTTTTGGATGCACGATCAACTCAGAGATCTTGGAAGGGAAATTGTTTGTCTAGAAAATCCAATAAATCCTGAAGAGCGGAGTAGGATTTGGATTCGGGAGGAGGTCCTTGATGCAACTAGAACAAATGAGGTAAAGCAATTCTAGAGAAAACTAATAGTTTTTAATAAACATTCCTCCACATTGACTTAGGATGCTCTATTTTCTTCCTTATATATATATATATAATCCTTCTCCTATATAGTAGAATACCAATATCACTCATTACCCATTCTCATTTGTAGATAAACAAGAAGGTTCAAGCACTATATCTTGACACATCTGCCCATGGAGTTGTGGTTCAAAGTAAAGAGATTGGAAGGTTTGAACATCTAAGATTCCTTAAATTATCTCGATTAAGCCTTGTTGGGGAGACAATGAGTCATCTTACCAAATTAAGATGGATTTCTTTGAGGAGAATCTATAAATGGACCAACATGTACCTAAAGAATGTAGTAGTTCTTGAATTTTCAGCAATTGATCTCTTAGATGATTCAAGATTACAAAACATAATGAAGGTGTGTAATATGCTCATTTCTATCCTATTTTTTTAGAAAGTAACACGTGATTCTTCATCTACTACTTATTGCATTCATTTTGTCAGATGGCAAGAAAATTGAAAGTTCTTTCTCTTGAAAGTTGTGGTAGCATAATTAGAACACCAGACTTCTCTGAATGCCCACATTTAGAGAGACTTACTTTTGAATGGTGTTCCAATTTGAGAAAAATCGATGGCTCTATTGGGAAGTTGAAGCATCTAATTGACTTGAAGATTGAAAACTGCCATTCTCTTGAGCATCTGCCTGAAGAAATTGGGGACCTAGTTAGTCTACAATACTTCTTTGTAGATTCTTACAAAATAAAGAAAATCCCATATTCCATATGGAAGTTGAAATCATTACATGAGGTGCACTTTTCAAATAACTTTGATGGATTAGATTCAACAAATTCGTGGGACTTGCCTAATGCTATTGGATTGCTTCCGAATCTGGAAGTGCTTCAAATCAATAGTCGCAATTTAAAAGGTCAATTTCCTTCTGGAATTGAAAATTTGCCCATTCTAAGAATTCTAAGTCTATCAAAAACTTGTGTTAGTGAAGTTCCAGGAGCCATTAGCATGCTTCCTTGCCTGGAAAGAATTGAGTTGATGGAATGTGATGAGATTCAAGAGTTGCCAACACTCCCTACAAGTTTAACCTATCTAGGAGTATCATCTGCATCGTTGCAAGTTGTCCCAAATCTCTCAAATTTGACTAATTTGGTTGAGTTGGATCTAGATGATCGTGGAGGAGTAGGAGATAAACTTTGTACCGGTGAGTTATGGTGGATTGGGAGGTTGTCCAAACTAACCAAATTGAGTTACGGACTTCACAATGTCCTTGTTCCCACCGAACTAGCCTCCCTTCATCTGCTAAATGAACTTGCTTTGTTTGGATTGGACCAACAAACCATTCCACAACTTCCCTTATCTCTGCAAAAGTTAAGCCTTGACAATTTCAATTTCATTGCGCCCTCTCAGAACCTAGAAAATTTGTCATGTTTAGAGCTCTATTGCTCTCCAATGCTAGAATTTCAACTTGACGGGCTTCGACTTCCACATCTAAAGGAGTTGCTTGTGCAATATTGTTTACTTCTCGAGAGATTGAAGCTATCAAGAATGAGGAAGCTGAAAGATGTCAAGGTGGATCATTGTTCAGAGTTAGTTGAGATCCAATTTTCTTGGGTGTTTGAATCTTTGGAGGCATTGTCTATGACATCCGGCGAGTCCTTTGAAAGGCTAGTTTATGAGTCTGCTAATGAGTCAATTCGTTGTGAAGGGAGACTAATTTTTCCATCGAGAGCCTTAAATAACTTGCGTGCTCTCACACTGGATGATTGCCCTAAGATACTCGACATTCAAGTTGTTGGTGTGTCAGAATCATGGGAACACTTTGAACTTTTCAATTGTCCCTCATTGCAAAGTATTGGTGGTTTATCAAACTTAAAGAACCTGAAGTCTCTAAACATCCAGCAGTGCAATAAGCTACAGGTTGTCGAGGGCATCGACCAGTTGGAGTTTTTAGGCCAATTACTACTTTATCAATGCCTATCATTAGAAAAATTGATTGATATATCAACCACCAGACTGCCGAATGATTGCAACGTAAGTATCGCCAATTGTAGGAGACTACTACATGGGGTTAACAAAGAATTCGAAGGCCCCGTCGAGTCTTTAAAGCATTATAAGGTGAGCCTGAGCCATTGTCTCTTTTTCTTTTCATTTTTATTGATGTCACAATCCACAAGCATGAATTCAACATTTAGGTAGATCGTAATTATTGTGGTAAATCCAAAAAAAATAAAAAAAATCAAGCAAACATGAATCCAATTTGGTATTGCCTATTTTAAAACCCACTCGGTCTAAGTTTTTTTTTAATTTCTCCTTGGTTTTTGACAATTTGATAGAAAGCCACTTCAAACATAAACTAAAGCATTTGATCTTCAGAGATTTAATGTTTTAGTCGTGAAGCATTTTTTTTTCAAGTAGAGTGTAGAGTAAATTTCTGCTGCTCATTTAACTTCTACTGTGAATTGTCGATATTGTACTTAAAAACTTCCTAGTTTAGCTGGATATGAACAAAATCAGTTTTCGTCTAAGTTGTTATATTCCTGACAAGACAAAGTGAATTTATGGATATGCAAATTCAAATAGATGAAATTTAATTAACCCCCTTCCATAACTACGCTAGATAGAAAAGGGGGAAAATGAGAAGGAAAGGCTTTATCTACTTAATTGAGAACTAGCGCCGATCATTTTCTGATAAAACATATTGTTTCTCTCTTTTAGAAGCTTATATGCAAGGCAGATAATGCATCAGACCCATAAAATATATATCTTACTGATCTCTTGGATCGGGTAGAATATGAGCCAAAGACCAGGTGGATGGCTTCAATATAAAATTGTTTACATGTGGTGATATGGAAAATCAAACTCGTTTGATGTGCATCAACCACATACACAATTCATTCCTTTATTATTACGCGAATCCCACATAATTTACGATATTTTTTATATAATATTATTTCCTCATATATATAGATCTATTTCTCAGTTAAAACCCTTATATATGACTTTCAATAGTATCTTTGGAGGAATGTAGTAACGGATTCTTTCTTGAACATAACATAAAATTGACAAAGTGATAGAACAAAGTAGACGTTAGTTGGCATATGTCACTGGTTGAACTGACTGCATAATTTTGATCATGTCACTGCATTTTTAAACTTTCACTGAAGACTAGTTCTAATTTCATTTGTCAGGAATCATGCTTCGATTGGATTTGGACATGTTTTGAAGGCATGTGGAATTTTCAAAGATAACTCGCGTGACGATTGTTAGCACTTACGGACGGGCAAGCATATTATTATAGAGGGGTCAATGCACTGAAGAGTCCAAAAGTTTCTGAGAATGATTTCAAATACCAAGACATCAAGTTAGGATGCAGGTGAGACCTCATCATTTTCAAGCTAGATAGATGAATGGCCCACGTGGCAGATTTAAGAGACTTACTCTTCTTCATATCAGTAGTTTTTATCCTTGAATCCTGAAAAAAGATTACTCGCTTGAAATAGTGACTTCAGGATTGTCGCGTACCATTTCGATTGGTTTTGACAACTCATTCAAATTGCCCGTCTTGCAGGAGAACTGCAAAAGTTTAGTACAAGCTGATTAGCATATGCAATGTATTGTTGTGTCAAAGGCCTAATCCAATATATGAAATCTACTTGTTAGAGTTGGTATGTCTCTAGGACGGGATATGACATAACTGGCACACATCGTACATAGAACTCATATGACATGACCTTTATGCATCTTTTTGGTAATTAGGAGTTAATTCTGGTATTAAATGTAACTATTATCTAAAGGAATACCACTCTCATTTCATGTGACTAAAAAGGTTCAACTTGAACACGAATATATCAAGCTACAGCAGATTGTGAACCCAACTTTCCAGGCCTGTAGTCTTCTAGTAGGTAATTCGGCCATATGTTAACTAACACAAAGATGACCTTCGCTGGCAAATAATAGTGGGAGACTTGGACTGCAGATACAATTATAAGTAAAACTTTATGATTTCTGCTGAAAAGGCTCGAATTTCAATAACAGCAAGCAAATGATTGAAAACATCAAAAGATTTTTTTACATATATCTTCATATGTGTTGATCAAACTAGTAATATACAGTCATTAAGAGAGTGTCCAATCTCTTAATGCAAAGTATGACATACAGTCGAACAAAAAATATCTCATTTTACCCCAGATGAATGTCCATTGGATAGCAGAAGAGTGAATGACCAGGGCACCTTTACATAGGAAGGAGGTAAATGTGAATATTTGGTGGCGGCAAGAAGGAGAAAAATTACACATTGTAATAAGTACATAGGAAGAAGAAAATTGTAGAATTCGAAAAAAATTTCATTTACCTCTAAAATTACAACTTAATTGGGCGACGGGTCCTCATCCCAGTCGAGAAGTGGTGCTCACACTGATATGGCTTCCAGTCAAAGTAGGTTGACTTTTTGTTTTCTCCCTCGCAAGTGAATTAGAGCAACGAGGGACTTCCCCCCAACCTGAGAATCTTTGGCTTTGTCTGCCGACCTGTTGAAGATTCCATAAACCATGTGATGTTATAAAGCATGGAATGTCCAATCAGAGAAACTTTAATGAGAAAAGATCTTCACCTGGTTTCATTTAGATGTACAGAAGTAAGTCTTTTGCTGCTAAATTAATTAAGCTTTCCCCCAGTCGATGGTTCTCCAGAGGACTTAACTCTTAATTTCCTCTGATCTCTTGAATAACTTTGAGTGGGTCTGTCCGGCTCTCTACAGGTAAAGAAAGAGGACTATAAATAAGCTGCAGGCTCTCTGCTTTGGGACATTTACAAAGTAGTAAAAGTGACATGAGAAGTGCAAAAATGTTATGCTGTTGATCCACCAATCTTTTTACTGAACTCTGGAAATCGCCAATAAAAGTGTCAACATGATAGCGAAAACTCAATGAATGAGTGCATCAAACTGATAATGACGGCAACTTGCTGTGTTCCTGTCCTTGGAACATTGAGCTACAGATGCATACGCTTTCTGAATTATCATAGAATCAACTATAAGAGTCCATGTTTCTTAAAGGAGACATTAATCACTCATTCCTCAAATTTACCATTGCAGAAACTTGTCAAGCTTATCTTAACATAAATCTCTGCCCTCTCACTCCGCAAATCACTTGAAGGTAAGTGATGAAGTATGGATCAGCCTAAAAGCAAACATTTTACCATCATGCAGTACTTTATTTGAAATAATACAGTTTGTATCATTAAGATTTGTATCAGGTTTGCCCCTTTGTTATCAGCCTTAGTAGCATTTCATGTATCAAGGAAAGGTTTATTGAGTTCATTTTGACCTATTCAGGAATCTCCAGATCCATGCTTTTTTTCGGCCTCGCCTTCTGTTCCTGGAACAAGTGACACAGTTGAGCATTCTGAGTGTATGTTGCCACAAGAATATTTGGCTTCCCCCACCATTTCTTCCCTGTTACTCTGCTCTTCACGCAAAGTGGAATTCAGACTTTTGACGATAGACAAATCTTTTCTTGGAATCTCTGGAGTCATACTTAAATTTCTATGAACCATGGGCTGCACATGTACTTCTCTTGGTACAGTCTAATCTGATGAATAACCTTGCGGATCCGATTCTTGAGTACACATGCTGTTTGACCTTTCCAGTGAAGATTGTTCTTGGATTGGATTTGTAGAGGCTGCAGACTTTGGCACCCAGTCATTTATTCTTGGGTTTGGCAAAGAAGTTGAAGTTACAGAAGTTTCTACCTGAATCTTTGGTGTACCAACACTGCAGTTAGATTGAACATTATCAACGATAGCATTATCCTCACAGTCAGGAATTGCCTCAGTATGGTGAATTTTTGAGCCCTGGTGCTCATTCATCTCTGAAGATCTCTCTTTGCTTCCTATAACCTTCTTCCAAACTTGTTCTCCCTGACTCATGGGTGAATCAAAATTAAAGCCATCCAACCCCGATAGCACAATTAACTGCTGAGATCCTGAATTGCAATCACGACTCATGACATTTGTTTCAATATTTCCCTGCAGTTGAAAATATAATCTCATTTATCAAGGAATAATCCCAGATGGATACATTATGAAGCTGTTTTACTCATTAAAGTCAAAGGAGAAAGAAAAGCTTTTCTTGGAATTTCCTTCACCAGGTGGTTCTGCTTCATTTCTGCCCTTGTTGTTTGAAGATTTCTTAGATAGGCAGGAGTAATCAAGATCTGGCATGTCCACTTTGAGTGATGATAATAAGTCAAAATCTTGCAGGTTAAAATCAACATCCCTGAACAAGGTTTTACAACATTTCATCAACAGAAAGCAGAGAAACAATTGAGCTTGTAAACAAGCATTCATGCATCTTCCCTGTCATCCCCCATTTGATGATATTTAAAGTGGTTGAATGATATGTAAAGCATCACTCACTTAATTACCACCGGCATTGTTCTCCACAGAGAGGTAATTGTGCAGGGGTGAATATACGTAATCAACACAAGTTTGAAGATAAAATGTAGTTATATTCCACATCCATACTATTTTATTATCTAACTGCCTATAGCTTAAGTTGCACTTACAGTTCATCAAAGTTGAATTTCTTTGTCTTGCCTTGCCAACTGTATCAAAGCTAAAATGCATTGCGTCATCTTCTGCCACAGATAACAACTTCCAGGAGGTAAGGAATTCCTTCCCAAATTCAGCATCTCCTGTTTTAAATTTAAGTAGGCTGTGAAATGGAGAACTACGCAACCTTGCAGAAACATCCTTTCATCTAAAATGAATTGACTGTATTACATTTCTCAAGCTTACAGAGTACCTAGAAATCATTTATCCTCTTTCCAATTAACCACTGCAGTTTCCTTTTGTGATTCCGCTATCTGCAAGGAAATGAGTGAGGATAGCTTAAGAAAAAGAGAATCCAAATGGCCCTGGAATTTACAAAAGAACAGGGCAAGTGAACTGCAAACCACTTAGCATTGGCTATACTGTAGATCACCCTGCTCTTCATAAAATCAAAATCTCTTTGTCGAAACATTGCATCTACAGCATTTTCAAACTTATCTTTTGCAGAAGCATATATAGTAGCCTATTAGGACCTTAGCCAGTACATTAAAGTTAACCCAAAAGTTGACATATAAAGAGGCAAGCTTCAAATTTAGGATTGTGCGACCAAAAACACACACATACCTGCCACTGCAAATGTTTTTTGAAGATTCACTCTTCATCATTCCATAAACACAAAAGTAAAGGATCTCCAATTTGACAGCAGTAATTAAATGGACAGCTAATCAACACAATAACAGTGGCAATCAATTCAAGATTTCGCTGGCTCAATTCAAGTGGGACATGAGTCTCATACTTCTGGTATGAAATGTCTGGAGTTCAACTAGACCACAAGTGGATCCACTGGAGCTATTGCAAAAGTTGACAGATGCAGTAATAAACAGTTTATACAGGGGCATAAGAATAGGGCTAATCCAGTATATCTATGCCTAAAAAAAAAAAAGAACCCAACTGCTAATTTAACATGAGAAATGATAGCGTTAAGTTTGAGCAAATAAGTTACAGGCTGTCTTATGACAGCCTTAAAAAAAAAAGGTCCTCCTACTACATTCAGACCATCCACTTTCCAGCACAATGAAGTTCAATTACAGAGAACGTAATGTAAAGAATACATCACAACAGCTACTTATCATAGCATCATTTATCAGAATAGAGATGCCGTGAAATAACAGACTCTGTTAAATCTGTGCCCTAAGCAGCGAAAAGCTCTTACTCATACCACAGAACTTCAGATGGTGAGAAGGAAAATGCTGTAAGTCAAAGTGATTTTGTCTACACAAACATCTGCATTAGACTTCCAGCAATAGGATTATGGTAATTCTGAATATGAATGCATACATAAGCTTGTTTCATAGGAAACTGCACGACGCAGTTTCTGAAGTCAAATACGCCAGAATACTCAGAGACATATCAGAGTAAACATTATAACTTGAAAACGATATTCTTCACTGGGCCCAACCTACAAAATCGTAGAAGATGTTCTCTAATGAACTCGATAAAGCAAATTAACATGGATCATAAAAAGAGGCGTTCCTAAATCAAACGGACCAACTGCAACGGACGATTAAGATGCATTGTCATCGCCATACAAAATCCATGAGGAATAATCACCATGTTAGTGAAGGTTGACGAGAAGGCAGCAGATGACTTTTTGAAGAAGCAATTGTTTGTAGATAGGGAATGAAGCCAGAGATGCTGAGCTAAGCAGGAAGCTTTGAGATAGACCACAATGGAGATCTACATGTGTACCTTGTTTAATACCCCTTTTAAGCTTAGACTTTATTTGATGGAATCCACCACCGCCAAAATGAGATGACACAACTTAAATTTAATTCTCTCATAAATGGCATGTCCCAATGTCATCATCAATATCGAGATATATGTAACGGATTATATACATCGTTGAAATGCATGTTTGAGTCATATTAAAAAAGTCTTACATTAGAGAATTAATGTACAGTTACTATATTTTATTTGACTCATAACTGATTGGCTTAAAGTTTTAACTGAATGTGGGTTCAACTGGATCTATTGATAGGTTTCGATTTGGGCTTCCTCTTGGCAATCTCTCCAGTCTAGTTATTAGGCTATTGCTATGTGCTCCCAATAAATAGTATCAAAGCCGATAGTTGATTTGCAGCTCATTCCCAATGTATATCGGTGTTTGATGAATATTTCAAGTTGAGAACAACACAGATTCCAAGCAAGTTTCACGGATTGCTCTAGTGAAAGAAACTAGTGATGACAATGAGCATTGCGGTATAAGAACGAGATCTTGATGGTAGCCTTTATGGTTCAGTAAGGAGAAACAGACTTGGGATGAAGGTGGAGTGTTGGAGATTTAAGTCGAGACATATTCTTGTAGAAATGTATCTAAATTAAGAGGGTGCAGACCTAAACTAAGCTTACCTATGAGGAGAAGATTATTAAAATACATATTTGAGTTGTGTTAGAAAAGTCTCACATTGGAGAATTGGTTCATAACTTATTTGCTTAAACTTTTGAGTGAATGAGAGGTCAATTGAACAGATTGACGAGTTCAGCTCTGAGTTCCCTCTTGGCGATCTCCCAAATAAGATATCGGATTTTTGTTGCGCACTCTCAAGATTAACATATTGAGTGCATAGTATGAGTTAAAAATTTTCATATTCAAAAAATCACCAAGAGCTCCATTTTAAACTATTGAAGTATCTAGTCAAGCCAACCTTCAAATTTAAGCCGTTGATTTCATTATTTCTTGGGAATTATATCATGTCATCATCTCTTTATTTTTCTCCCTATCCATTTTGGTAGATTTCAATGTTTTGTGAGTGGCCAAGAGAGTGTCGTATGATGTTAGGATATATTCAATGAGAAAATATATAAAAGAATATTCAATCTTGGTGAGGTTAAGAACCCCACTATAGAGGATAGAATGGCAAAACTGATGGGAGAACAGTAACAATTTGAACAATATCGAATTAATGCAGCGGAATAAAATAATCTCCCATTTTGTGTAAACCTAATAGGAATCGATATAGTAGAGTAAAATAAATACCAAGCACGCGAACACAAGACAATTTTTTTACATGGAAAACCTTCTCGATGTGAGGATATCAAAAACCATGGGATCGGAATCCACCCGAAAATCTTCACTATCAACAAAATTGGGTGAACAATGTTCTTCTCCAACAAATACTAGAGGTACATAGCAGCAAAGACCTCAAGGACATAATTCTTGGCAATACACATGAATTTCACAAGAGATCAAGGATAAATCTAACCAAAATCTAATGTAGGGAGCTTCAAATGAAAATTAAACCGTTCAGATTCGAGAAGATTGCGCCACGAACATGCTAACAAATTTTCAATTCAATCGGACCACGAATTGACCTCTAATGCCAGCTTGATGTAAATCAGACTTTACCTCAACCCCAGATTTTCTGCTTTCTCTTTTTCTCTTGTAAACACGTCTTTTTGCGTCTACCACTTAAAAGATAATGAGAAACCCAATTTCTCCATATAACTTATCATATGGGCTCAAGCCCTTTTTGGGCTTACAATTCATTGGGCCTCCTTCACATAGGAGTGAACACAGCTAACAATTTCCCCCTCATGACAATGTGGAGGGATTCACCATCCCTGCTATCAATTGGTAATGCTCAAGCTTTTCTCTTAGTAGAGTTTTCGTCATCATATAAGAGCCATTATGATCCGTATGAATTTTCTCAAGTTCCAACAACTTTTCATTTAGAACATCCCTTATCCAATTATATCTAACATCAATATGTTTCGATCTAAAATGAAAAGATAAATTCTTACCGAGATGAATTACGCTTTGATTATCACAAAATAGCACATACCTCTTTTGCTTGAACCCAAGTTCTTCTAAGAACTTCTTCATTCATAACATCTCTTTACTAGCTTTAGTCGCTACAATAAATTCAGCTTCAGTTGTAAAAAGTGCAACACACTTCTGCAATCTTGACTTCCATGACACAGCTCCACTCGCAAAAGAAATCAAATAACTAGAAGTAGATTTACGAGTATCAATATCTCCTGCCAAGTCGGAATTTGTGTATCCAACTAACTCAAGTTTCCTGGTCCCGAAACTAAGTTTTAAATTTGAAGTTCCCTGAAGATACCTCATAATCCATTTCACTGCATTCTAGTGCTCTATACTTGAATTTGACAAATAGCAACTAACAACGTCAACTGCATGCGCCAAGCCTGGGCGTGTACATGCCATCGCATACATTAAGCTTCCTACAACTAAGGCATGTGGAACACTTTCCATATCTTTCTTATCTTTATCAGTCGTAAGACTTTGCTTCGTATTTAACTTAAAGTGGGCAGTAGGAGGAGTAATAAACACTTTAGCCTTATCCATATAAAATTTCGGAATGATCTTTTCGATATATCTCTCTTGCGACAAAAAAAACTTCTTAACATCTTTGTCTCGGGTAATTCTAATGCCAATAATCTGCTTCACCGAGCCCAAGTCTTTCATGGCAAAAGACTTGCTCAACTGTTTCTTCAATAACTCAATTCTTGAAGCATTCCTGCTAACAATCAACATATCATCAACATAAAGCAAGAGAATAATAAAGTCATCATCAGAAAAATTTTGGACAAACACACAGTTATCCAAGGAAGTCTTTTTATAGCCCTGTTCTATTATAACTGACGCAAACTTTTTGTACCACTGTCTCGGTGCTTATTTTAGGCCATTGAGACTTTTCTTCAATTTGCACACATAATTCTCTTTCCCTTTCACTTTAAAATCCTCAAGTTATTCCATGTATATCTCTCCCTCCAAGTTATCATGTAGAAAGGCTGTTTTGACATCCATTTGCTTAATTTCCAAATCTAGTGTAGTTGCCAAGCCTAGTACCACACGGATAGAAGACATTTTCACTACCGGAGAAAATATATCATCAAAATCAATACCCTTTCTTTGACCGAATCCCTTAACAACCAATCTAGCTTTGTACCGTGGTTGTGAAGTATGTTCATCTTGCATCAATCTATATACCCACTTGTTCTTCAAAGCTCTTTTACCTTTAGGTAACATCACCAACTTAAAAGTATGATTATTATAAAGTGACTGCATCTCATCTCACATAGCATCAAATCAATTGTTTTTGTACTCATATTCTATTGTTTCTGCATAGCACTCTGGTTTACCAGCATCAGTCAATAATACATACTCATCTGCAGAATATGTCACGCCCCGATCCTTAGAGCACGTGCCCATCCCTTCTAGGTCGATTAATAGCGACGTCCCAGAATACATCACCGACCCATTCATTTAATATACATATGCGGAAGCATATAAATAATCCCCATACAATAAAACAATGTGATAGAAAAATAGGGCCAATTTTTCACAAAATACCTTTTTATAAACACACAAGTTTATACACAAAAGCCTACAAAAAGGAATCGGCTTTCAACAAAAGGGGAATGTCCTAGGACTAGCTAGTCAAACGTGCTCGCCGATTCTCCGGGCTTCACCTTCTGAACTTCGAGCCTCGGGTTTCCCACCGCTTTCAACTAGGGGCCTAAAAATAGTTATACAATAACTAGTGAGACAATGTCTTAGCAAGTTCTACCCCCCTAAGACCCGATTAGGAAGCCAATATGCCATAAAGGCTGCCTAAGCATAACACGAGTCAGAGGATTTACCTTGGCCTAAGTTCCATCCTGTAAATCAACGTTATTTACAGATGCCTTATATCACACCACTCAATCAATTCATAATATCATATCAAATCATTGATCAATCGATCTAGTCGATTACATGTCATCTCGACCCTTTCTTGGTGGGCTCATCTCATTTACTCAAATTCAATGTTGAATTACGGCTCAGCGAGTACAGTTTACACGGTTATCTCAAATACTCAAATTCAATGCGGAATTACGGCTCAGCGAGCATGGCCTACACGATCATCTCAAATACTCAATCCCAACGTTGAATTATGGTTCAATGAGCACAGCCTACTAAAACTTTGGCAATAATGCTAAATTACGGCTCCGCGGGCACGACTTACTAATTCTTCGACGATTAATGTTGAATTACAGCTCAGCGGGCACAATCAATTTCAAATTCGGTGGTATTGCTGAATTATGGCTCAGCGTGCACAACCGATTCTAAGTTCGGTGGTGGTGCTAAATTACAGCTCAGCAAGCATAACCTAGATTAGGTGGTAACCTACGGTCCAATGGACATAACCGTACTTTGGCGGTTTTCTTGATCTAACCCACAATGTCATACGATTATTTATCCACGGCCAACAACATTGCACTCCTCAAATAAATTTCTCAATCAGCACATTATCTTGGCATATTTTTCTCGGGTTAAGAGTACCCGTTAAAAATGATTGTGTGTGGGTACACGATCGGCGTTAGCCTAAATACAAGGTTTTCACTTTTGATCTTCCCACTACTTTCAATAGTCTCAAAATAGATTTTTGTCATTGTAGACCGACGCCCGGTAATTTTTCCATTAATTACCAAAATTAAATAATTTAGAAATAAAATCCTAAAATTGCAATTAATTCAATTAAGCACAAATTAACACTCAAATAAATAAATGGACTGCACCACAATAATCAGCATAAAATTCCGGTCGTCAACTATCCTAGCCTAATTTCCGTAAAAATAAATAAATAATTAATTATGAAAAATATTAAATAAATGCAATAAATCCAATTTAGGCCCGTATGCTTAATTGGAAGCCGAAATGAATCTAGAAATTTTTTTAGACTCGTTCAATAAATAATAACCCAAGTCTACTTGCTAATGTCACTAACCATTTGCCTAACATGCATTGATAATGCACTAATTTAATTACTCTACTCTAATATATCCACCTAATCACACTTAATTAAATCTAAACAACTCTTCAGCATCCTTAGCCTAGTAAGTAGGGATTTGTAAGCAAAACTCATTTGTTTAATGATTGATTCAGTGCAAAACAACGAGAACATCGCGAGCTTGACTTTCCTCAAGGTAGGCCTAGCTACTGAGGCTCGGGACCACCTGAAAATGGGCCGTGAAGGTGGATGGATACCCACAAACTCAGCCTCTGTTTTGAGCTGAAAAACAAGAAAACAAGGTTGGTTAGTCTTCTGCTTCTGCTTGTTAGGTTGCAGAGAGGAAACTAATGGCTTCAACGGCAAAAACGGGCTTATTAAAGCTCAAGCGAGCGAGTGGTTGGCAACTAGTGGATCCCGGGGGTCTTAGGGGTCTTGTTGGAGGTTGGGATGGGCAAAGGAAGAGTCGGAATTGAGAGAAACTCGTGAAAAACACGAAACAGTGCAGGCGGGCAAGGGACCGACGAATCAGCGACCGGCAGCTTGCGGCAGTCGTACAGAATAGCCGGCAGCTCCGTTCGGGGAGAGGTTGGGCTCATTGGAACAGTTTGGATGTGTTGGTCACAATGATGGGTGGATCGTTGGCTAATTCATCTGGGAAGACCACTTTCAACTTAAATCTTTGGTGAAAGGTCAGTTGGAGCAAAAACCGGCAGAAGTGAAAACAGAGGAGGAAAACGGTTCGGCGGTGGTGTGGTTGCTTCGGCGACTTCCTTGGCTGCCAGTGGTCTTCGAATGGCAAGGATGGAGGGAGAGGAAGGCTGGCCGGTTGCCTTGGAGAGGTAGAGAGAGAGATGGAGGCAAGAGGGGGGCCACATGCCATTTTTTCCACATTCTTGTCTCCTTGAACTTGTCTACCAAACTTGGCTTCCTTGGCCCTCAATGAGCCACCAATGCTCTCTCTTGCAACCTTGAAATGGTTCAAAGACCATAAGGAATTCGGGGCATACGAATTTGACACAATCTCTCTCAATTGGACACCCGTTCGTGCTTAATTCAATCCAATTCGGCCTCAACAAATCCAATTAGTACCTCACCGATCCATTTGGCGTATTTCCTCACCCATACAATCCACTTGCTTCCCAAATTTGTAATAAAAAACGATCATTATCTTTTTTTTGAACAAAAATGGTCATTTGTTGACTTTTTTCCAAAAAATCTCGAGTTGCAGAAAAATCTTCTGAAGTTGAGTCGACGTTCTTAGAATTTATTGTGACATGACAGAATTTTCAATTTCTGAAATCAGACTCAAATTCATGGTTAATTTCAATCTGGTGTGTTTTTAGTGTGACCTAGGCTACCGGTTAGTTTTTAGAAATTTTTAGTGCAAATGACCCATGGTCGATTTCCTTCGAGCCACAATAAACTCACTTGATACATTGACGACTCTTGGTGGTCGTGAAAATCTCAAGGTTTTAATTATAGGCAAAGGGTACCCAAAACGATAGAAAATCGGTCTAGTGCCGATCGATGAGAATTTTGCAATTAAGTGGAATCACCCATACTTTGATCACACATCTCAGCTGAATCGACCTATATCTAAACCTTAATCGATTTTGACAATGCCATAATGATCCTTGCAAACTAGCATGGTCAAGCAGTCGACTTCTGATCGAATTCTCAAGTCCATTGCATTTAAATCTCTTAATGACTTTCCCAAATAATCTAGTTATCCCACGAGTGATCGGTTCTGAGAATAGCAATATAGACGTGTCGACGAAAGGCCCGATTTATTCGATTGAAAACAGTACTGAAAATTCAAGATGTCACATAATACTTGGTGAATGGTCGTCGGTCTCTAATGGATCTGTAGACTGAAACATTCGGTGGAACATCTAATTGAGCCTCTGGTTCAGGAATAGTAGTATCTGTTTCAACATGTTTAGGAACAAGTGCGTTATTTGAAACATTGACTTCCTGTTGCTCTTCATTAACCTGTGTATGAATATTTGTAAGAGGAACTTGATCCAAATCAACCAAATTATCACTAACCTGTGGTGCTGAAATCATCTCTGATTTTTCAATATCTTCTATTGTTTAATCTTCTATAAATACAATGTCTCCGCTTCTTATAATTTTTTTTTTCAACTGGATCATAAAATTTGTTGCCAAGCATATCTTGTCCATAATCAATAAATATGCACTCTTGTGTTTTCACATCAAGTTTAGACTTCTCATCTTTGGGAATATGCACAAATGCTTTGCATCCAAAGACATGCAAATAATCATAAAAAACATCTTTACCTGTCCAAACTCTATTAGGAATATCAAACTCTAAAGGAACGCATGGAGTAAAATTTAATACATGCACAACTGTACTTAAAGCCTCACCTCAAAAGGATCCAAGTAGCTTTGACTGTGAAAGTAAGCATCTTACCCTTTCAACCAGTGTTATGTTCATTTTCTCAATTAAGCCATTTAACTGAGGCATCTTGGGAGGTGTCTTTTGATGTCAAATACCTTATTATCTGCAATATTCATTAAAAGGTCTAATATACTCCCACCCGTTATCAATTCTGATACATTTGAATTTCTTTCCAGTCTGTCTCTCAACTGAAGCCTGAAATTGCTTAAAAGCATCTAATACTTGATCTTTAGTTTTCAAGGTATGAATCCAAATTTTCCTTGAAAAATCATCTATAAAGGTAACAAAATAAAGAAAGCCACCAAGTGATTTTGTTTTCATAGGACCGCAAACATCAGAATGCATTAAATCCAGTATACTTGACTTTCTTGAAGGAGAGGAGCTTTTAAATGCAACTCTATTTTGTTTTACTGCTAAACAGTGAGCACACTTCTTTAGCGCCAAACTTTTCAATCCTGAAATGAGTTTCTTCTTGGCCAATATTGACAAACCCTTCTCACTATATGATTGAGTATCTTATACCATAACTCAGCTGCATCTTCGCTGTCAACCGCATTAATTTTGTCTGTGGATAACTTTACCTACATAATGTACAACAAAGAATATTTTTCACTTCTAGCCACAACAAGAGAACCTTTAGTGAGCTTCCATTGACCATTACTGAAGGTGCTGCAATACCCCTCATCATCCAACTTGTCTGTAGAAATCAAATTAAGCAGATATCAGGTATATGTTTAACATTATTCAATACTAATATTGTACCATTGATGGTTTTTAGGCACACATCATCGATGCTTACAGCTTGAGCTAGCACATTGTTTCCCATCTTCACAAACTCGAAGTCACCTAACATGTATGATATAAAGAAATCTCTACGAGACGTAGCATGAACAGATGCACCACTATCAATTAAAATTCACCACATCACCATAAAAAATGATGAGAAAGTCTTCTTTAAGTGCAACAACACAATTGACATCACTGTCATTATCACTTTTCTTCTCTTTACCTTTCTCCTTTTGTTTCTCCCTTTTTAACTAGCAACAAAACCTCTAAATATGTTCCTTATGATGACAATAATAACACTCAACATTAGCAAATTTATTATACTTACCTCTGCTTTTATCTCGACTTTTATCTCTATTTCTTAGACCTCAAGACTCACTTCTTTCCATTTTCTCAACAACCAAGGCATCAGAATGTGAAGAGGACGATCCTTGTGTCTTCCTTCTCATCTCTTCATTCAAAATACTACTCTTGACCAAATCCATGATAATTGTACCATTCGGGACAGAATTAGACAAAGATGTTTGAAACGTCTCCCATGAGTCCGGCAAAGTACCAAGCAACCATAATGTTTGTATCTCATCATCAAACTCGATTCCAATCGCAGCCAATTGATTTATAATTCCTTGAAAAGAATTTAAATGATCGGTCAAACGAGTATCATCTTAATATCTTAGAGCCATCATCTATTTTATCAAAAATAACTTATTATTCCCAGTCTTTCGAGCATATAACTATTCGAAATTATCCTATAAACTGCGTGCATGTGTTTCCTCAATAATATGATTCAAAACATTATCATCCACCCATTACCTAATATAACCACACACTTGACGATGAAATATAGACCATTCAGCATCAGTTTTATTCTTAGGTTTCTCCTCGGCAACAGGCAAATAAAAATCTTTCACATATAAAAAATCTTCCATCTTCCCTTTCCAAATATGATAATTCGAACCATTTAGTGAGATCATTGTACTTGTATTCGTTTCCATTGTTTAACACAAGGCAGAAAAATCAGGCAATAACCAAAAGCTCTAATACTACTTTAATGGGAGAACAGTAACAATTAGAACAATATTGAATTAACGTAGTGGAATAAAATAATCTCCCCTCTTATATAAAACTAATAGGAATCGATATAATATAGTAAAATAAATACCAAACACGCGAACACAGATGATTTTTTTACGTGGAAAACTTCATCAATGTGAGGGGATCAAAACCACGGGATCGGAGTCCACCCGAAAATCTTCACTTTCAACAAAATTAGGTGAACAATGTTTTTCTCTAGCAAATACTAGAGGTACATAGCAACAATGACCTTAAGAACATAATTCTTGGTAATACACATAAATTTCACAAGAGATCAAGGATAAATCTGACCAAAAGCGCAGGTTTTGATCAATCCACGAAAAACCTCATGTAGGAAGCTTCAAGCGAAAATCAAACCGTTCAGATTTGAGAAGATTGCGCCATGAACATGCTGACAAATTTTTAACTCAATCGGACCACAATTGACCTCCGATGCCAGCTTGATGTAAATCAGACTTTGTCATAACCCCAAATTTTCCGCTTTCTCTTTTTCTCTTGTTACTACGTCTTTTTGCGGTTACCACTTAAAAGATAGTGAGAAACCCTATTTTTCCATATAACTTATTATATGGGCTCAAGCCCTTTTTCGGCTTGCAACTCATTGGGCCTCCTCCACATAGGAGTGAACCCAGCTAACAGAGACTTGATAATCTACGTCTCTCTTAGCCGAATCACCACATTGGTAGGCAACTCCAGCAATACAGAAATCAAGGAATAATCCGAAATAGATAAATAGAAAATCAAAGAGAAGATAACGAGGGAGTGGGTCGTCATTCTTGAGATTCCGCACTACACCATAGAACTTTCTTATCATAAATTGAACAATTTAGCTTGGCACCGTTGAGTTTTTCACTGAAAAAGGCAATGGGACAGTCTTCTTGGATGAGAATGGTGCCAATGACAGCATTAGAAGCATCACATGGAACCTCAATGATTGACAGTGCTAAAACAAGAGCGTCAGTGATATTTTTAGGCAGGCTTCGTGGTTTGCTATCACAAAAGAGACTAGAGTTGAAGGATATTGTGATGTAGCAACATGGTCCCAATAGCCGCTTTCATGGTTCAGTCTGAAGAAAAAGAATAAGGATGAAAGTATGGTGTTAGAGATTTAAGTAAAAATATGGTGGTGCAGAAAGATATCTAAATTAATGGAGACCAGAACTAGCACTAAACTTCACTCAAGGGAGAATGCTGAGATGCATGTCTAATTTATTTTAGAAAAATCACACATCAAATAATTATCGCGATGCAGAGCAATTAATGATCCTAGTTAACTCATAACTCATGGACTTAATATTTTAAATTAAGGTTGATCTAATTAGATATGTTGACGGATTTGAGCTTATACTACCTCTTAGCAATCTCTCTTGGGAAGGTATCAGACTTCCACTGTGCTTTCAATATAAACAAATTGGTTCAACCAAGAAAAAAAAAAAAAAAAAAAAAAAAACATAAGCATATTGGGCGCATAATATGAATCAAATCCTTTCATTTCCGAAAAGTCGCTAAAAGCCACCGTCTGAGCTATTGAAGTATCCAGTCAAACCTACCTTCGAAGTTTAAGCGGTCAATGTCGTTATTTCTTCTTGGGAATCAGGCCATGTCATTTTCTCTTTATTTTCCTATCTATCCGTTTTGGTTTATATTTATGGTTCGTAAGTGGTCAAGATGGTGTCGTACGATGAAGGGATGTATTCGATGAGACAATGAAAGAAAAAAATTTCAATCGTGACCAGGTTGAAATCCCCACTACGAAAGATAGAAAGGCGAGACATGATAATCTATGTTTCTCAACCGAATCACCGCATTGACAGACAACTCCATCAATATAGAACACTCTTGATCACTCAAGAAACCTAGGAATCCACCAAAAGAGATAAAGAGAAAAACAAAGAGAAGACAACGAGGTAATGGGACGGCATTCTTTGAGAAGACGCACTATATCATAAAGCTCTTCATCATAAATTGAACACTTTAGCTTGGCATCGTTGCACTTTGCATCGAAAAAAGGCAATGGGACGGTCTTCTTGACTGAGAATGGCACCAATGACAACATTAGAAGAATCGCATTGAACCTCAAAGATCGATACTGCTAAAGCCAGAGCTTCAGTGAATTTTTGTTTCGAGGTCAAAACTCTTCTGCACCTTTTCGTTTCATTGAAACCTCTTCCCTTTTGAGTATTCGGTAATTGGGATAGTTTGACGGTCGTATTGCCACGATCGTCCAGGTAGCGCGTGACATGCATTCATTGGAATTACATCACACCATTCTGTATGTGCAGATTTATTTCCAATAGAAAATTGGACTAAGCAGCCCCTTGGAGAATTTAATATCATTTCCCTTTTTTAGGCACCGAAACTTGTAAGGGTATTTAGGATGATCTTTCATCAGCAACTTCAACTTTCCTATCATTCATGCTGCTACAATATTAGATCGCAACTTCCTCCATCAATAAAAGCATCACACACTTTGCCTCGTAACGTGCACTTTTAGGAGAAAATTACCAAAAAAGTTCTCAACTTATTATAATTATGCCAATTCAGTCATAAAATTTTTTTAGACCAATTCAATCATAAACATTTTGCATTTGTGCCAATTCAATCTATTCAACCAAATTAAACTCTTTTTTTTGCCACTTTAGTCTATTCAGCCAAATTTGGCCGGCCGATTCTAATGTAAACATTGCTGGCACTAGCTATCTAGCCGATGCTAACATGGACAATTTTTTTATAGGTTTTTTCCAATTTTTTTCAAATTTTTAATATTTCCTTTTTCTTTTTCCTTTTTTTTTTTTTTTTCCCCACCTTCTTCTACCACCAGCCAAAGGCGAGGTTGGCAAGGTTAGCCTTGCAAGGCAATTCGATAAGAACAAGCCTTGCTAGATTTGGCAAGGCCTCGCCCTCCCCAATGGCCAGCAAGGCTAATGTTGCCGGCAATGATCAACCAAAGAAAGAAGCAAAAGGTGATTAAGAAAAAAAGAGAAAAAAAAAAAGGAAAAAGAAAAGAAATAAATAAAATGAATAATCAAAAAATAAAATATTATTAAAAATTTGTCCACATTAGCAGCAACCGATCAAATTGGTTAGATGGACTAAATTATTACAAATATAAAAGATTAATGAGTGAATTGACAAAAAAAAATTATGAATGAATTGGCATAATTACAATAGGTTTAACACTTTTTTTTATTAACTTTCCTACACTTTGAATGGAAAATGTTGTGGTGTAGCCATCTTGACTTGTCCACAGCCAAGACAGTGTTTAAGGTTCATCAATGATCAAGAAAGTGTTGGTAGAAATAGGGATGCAAATAGTAGAGAACATATAAGAATTGGGAAAAGTATTTAAAAAGTCATGAATCTATTCTATTTGTATCAATTCAATCCTTAATGTTTCAATTAGACCAATTTAGTATTAAACATTTTTATATTGATATCAATTCAGTCCATTTGGATAATTTAGGTAAAAATTACTAACATGAATGCCAATTGCCACACGACACTTACATAGATATTTTTAAATAATCTTTTGATTTTTTTTTACTTTTTTTTCCTTTATTTCCTTTTCTTTTCGTTTAGATTGTGGCTAGGACTAGTCATGGCTGATGACTGACCACAGGGAAGGGCACGAACCTTGCGGCTTCGGCGAGGGTGGCCCTCACTAAATCTTGTGAGGGCTCAACCCTCTCTTCTTGAAGTGGCAAGGGCCACCCTTACCGAAGCCACAAGGGTAGTCCTCGCGTAGGCCATGGTGTTGAGCCCTCACCAGCAGCCAGTTGCTAGCTATGATTGGTATCGGCCATAGTCTAAAGGAAAGAAAAGGGAAAAATGAACAATTTTTTTTTTGAAAAAAAAAAAGTTAAAAAAGAAAATTTATTAAAAGAATTATTTAAAAAATCAACATTAGCACTAGTCATACGTTATATAGGACTGCTAGCATCCACATCAGCAATTTATAGTCTTAATTGGTCAGATGGACTGAGTTTGTACCAATGTAAAAATATTTAGGACTATTCAAGATTAAGTTAGTACCAATGCAATAAATTTATAATTTTTTGGATACTTTTCTCTATAAGAATTGTATATTTTGATTTCTAAGTTGTGTGTGTTACGATACACACACATAGAATCCCAAATAATTAATATGAAAACATATTAAAAAATCACCGTTGAAGATAACATTTTGAATCAATCTTAGAATATTAATGTCTTGATTATGCTCTCATTTTGGAGAGTTGGAGATAAGTTTATTCTGCTGTGAACTAGGATAGCTAGCAATGGACTAGGTCAATACCTATAAAGGTTGTGATTCAGCCAAAAGTGACATGGATTATCTAATCCGTTCCTAGCCTCGGTACATTTTTATTCATTCGTCCATTAAGCACGTCCCGACAAAATTTGCTATCATAGCTATTATTTTATTCAGCTCTTTGTACGTCCCGACCACAGGTAGAGTAATGATTTATTGAAGAAAGCAAATCGCAAGCTTCCCACCACACAGCGCTTCACCCAAGTTGTAAACCTAAACTACTTCGTATCAAAGAAACACAAGAACTCCTTCAATCCAGAGGAAACAAATAATGCAGTAATGTGTCTATATATATACATTCAGGAATAGGAATCCATGGCTAGATTCTTGCAAAACTATTCATGTGCATGCAATAATGTTGCACAATCCCAAACGTTTGTTGTATAATATGGGAAAGTACGAATAAAAAATGATGTTTAGATTGCTATGAAGGTTGATGTTAGTGGTCATATTTAGGATTGCGCTTGTTGGCAAGTGATCATTCCTTTATGTGATGGCACATTTGAATTGAGTGTTCATGGAATAAATTATATTTCTACTTAAGGTTATTGAGTATTGTCGCATGCTAAATCATGGTATTAAAATTTCAGTTCTCCCAAAAACATATCTAAACACGGTTAATAACATTCGATTTTGTATTTATTGAAGAGCACTCCAAATACAACTGCAGCAACATGGACATCCGCTGGTTTCAACCCCGACAATGCACTCTCCTATGATCAAGCCACGACTTCCTTGACACTTGATACTAAATACTTAACGAAAACGAGAATTCAACATCAAACACATCATGATGACTGCATAGTCCTATATTATTTGCTGCGCTTACGTCTCATCCGAGCTTATGAGAAATTATAGCATGGTGCTGCGGATCAGGACCTTCCGGACTGACCCGTTTAGGCCTGACTGTCTCGAAATCATCACCAGCCACTGTATTAGGCGACTTGGCAAGGACCGTCAACCTTTTGAATTCATGGACGAGAGTGCGAGCTTCAGAGCCGGTCCAGGAGAAGGCTACCAGCATCAGGCACAGATATAATCCCAACCTGGCCATCGATCCTTCTGGTCAGATTACACTGTGTGGTTTTTGCTTGGGAGAGGACTCCAATCGCTTGCTATTTATAGCCCTCACGTACCCTCTAGTTCTCTCTCTCTCTCTCTCTCTCTCTCTCTCTCTCTCTCTGTGTTAAAAAAAATTGAATCGAAGTGCCGAAACATAGGACTTCCCACAATCTACTCATCTGATAGGAACTCCCGAAACCCTTTCGCATATTTTATAAGGCACATTCCCCGCCAGTGGAGTCTTCATTACCAATGCCGTGCTTCATGAGTAATTACGAAAGCCTTTCTCGTCCCTTTATCTGGTCGAATTGAGTGACATTCAATCTTGGCTTCTTCCTTAGTACTCTACGTCGATTCAACCTTTAATCTGATCTACTCGACAATCTTGCAGATCCAGTTGTTGTCGCTATTCAACTTTTTTTAAGGCTTCCAATCCCGGCCTTCTCTTGTTGAATTATCGTCCTCAACGAGTGTCCCTTCTTCCGCGTTCGGCCCGCAAGACAAAATGTCCCTTTCTCGGGATCTCGACAAATGATCCATCCACTTAACAATCTTTGCAACTTGCTAAGATATAATAGAGAATGGATAAGTGAGTTGAAAGTCTTAAAATTTATCATGAAAATGTAATTAGATTTTAAAATCTATCAAAAGTGTAATTAAATTTTAAAACTTGTTAAATTAGCGTAATCTTAGTCATTTCGTTAATTTTGTCCAATTTAGGTAATAAAAAATGCTGACGCGACTTTTTTTAGTATTTTTTCTCTCCTATGTGATGCTAATTTGACTAAACACATGAAGGATAATGCTAAAATGACGTCATTTTGGTCCAAATACGATTTTTAAAATCTAACTATTATTTAAATTAGAATAAAAAATAAATTTGCAAATAAAACGAAAGGAGGCACAACAGCTAGGACCTCTGCAACACCACCATCGCCGACCAATGGTCGGCAAGGGTCGCCAAGTGAGGACCTATAGCAGCGAGGGCCAACAGTCCTTGCCCAATCTGAAGGAGGGCTAGTGACCTGACCACTGGCTGGTCATCCCCTACCCTTTCAAGCGATAGTAGGGCAGTGATGGTGCGGGCCCAGTAGACTCTCATTCTTCTGCCTTCTTCCTTTTCCTTACAAAATTGTATTAAAATCAAATTTAAATCAAAATGATATCGTTTTAGTAATTATGTTTCATATTTTGCCATGTCATTGCAAATTATTTTAAAAAGCGACATCAATTTTTTATGTTATCCAATTTGGATAGAGTTAACAAAAAGACTCGATTACGCCAATCTCACAAATTTTAGAATTTGATTATATTTTTTTATAAATTTTAGAACTAAAATGTATTTTTGTGATAAGTTTCAAAACTTTCATCACACGTACCCCTAATATATTTTACAACATGGGAACTTAAGCTATCAAAATCTAGTTCTAGGTTCAAGTCCCGGGCAACCCATTTTATATAGAATATCGAAATTCTATATATCTGCATTATCTTTTTGTAACTCACTTCATTGATATTCATTCAGATTCAAAAAATTCATATGAATCTCCATAGATTAGATCATAGATAGATATCTATGAATATGGATATTGGTTGACACAGGCATATAAGTTATGTTATATTGTTGAATAACAAGCCCTCAATTATCTATTTCTATTCTATTAACTGTTGCAAACTCCATCTAAGTTTTGATACTGGATCACGGGGTCTCCAGTTTGTGCTCCAACTGTTTCAATAATTTTGGAAAAGTATTAGGTCCGCACATTTCACACTTTCAGTCTTCTACTACCGGCATTCGCATCTGGAGGTATTGAGATATCAAAATTAGTGCACTCTTTATTAGCTGAAACCTTTGGAACTTCTTATCGCTCAGGCCGACCATGAAGGAAAGTAACTCCATTCATACTCTTCTCTAGTACATTTCCAGGGGCACCCGTAATCGACCCCGATATCTTGACAGCAATTCTGGACCTTTTTTGCATAGAGGAGATCAATAAGATAAATGAAGATAAAGAAGATATGATTTGCGACCTTTTTTGCATAGAGGTTGTGCAACATGCGACAGTTCAAATGTCGCACAATCCAAAGTTTAATATTACCACTGTCCTGACTTTCCCGCTGTTAAGAAATGACGCTACCTCCAGGAGGAAACTGGGTACTCTCTAGTGAAAGGAAATAACAAGCTGAGATTGGACAATTACAGATGCTAAGTTTAGAAGTCTGGTCCGTATTTGAAACATTGACAGCATCCCATGAAAACACGGAGAAGAAAAATAGTCTTTTTTTTTTTTTTTTGTGGGGCGGGGCGGGGTAAGGTAAGTAATGAAGAAAAATAGTCTTGATTCAGCAAAGCACCCGGAAATGTCCTTGGAATTTCATCCCAAACCGACAGGGTGCCAAAAAGAGACCCCCTGAATATATGCAGGAAGCCAGTATGCTTCCACAATCCAAAAGTCTGAGAAACAAGCCTGCATATACTTTCCTGATTCATCATTGCTCCCATGTTCAGATAAGTGTCTGAGCAAGGAGACAATTAGAGGCACATGCATCCATGATCTATTCTGTCTGGGTGTGATTCATACACAATCGTGAATGTTATGTGTTTTTGAGTGAGAGAGAGAGAGAGAGAGAGAGAGAGAGAGAGAGGCAAAGTAGATACCTCGTCTGATACAACTTCAAGTGTGAATCTCCTTGGACATGAGCCGTGATGCATACTTTTGCACCCTACGGATGTTTTATCTGGTTAAGGAACTACAAAGATATGCCAAAGGGGAAAAGAAACATATCATGAACAACCCAAGAACATACTGTGAAATCATCCATAACCAGAAGGATATCTGTTCTTCGTAGATGGGATGATTAAGCATTAACAGATTGTTGTTGGTCACAAGTGATCGAACAAGCAATTCTTTAGCTTCTTCCTGCTTCTTCTTTAGCATGTTGCAGATCTGTAAAACAATTTCCTTAGGCAGCCAATGTTTCACCAGCAGAAGGATCACAAAGATGGTAGAATAGACAAGAGGCAACAGTTCAATGCCCTTCTGTGCAATATCCTCAGTCTATGTTCCAATGGCCTTCTGAAAACTCAATTGCTTATGATAGACCTTTAATTATGGAAATTAGCTATAAAGTACTATAGATTCATCCTTAAGGATAATTACGTCGGACTGTAGAAGACATCACAATTCCCATATTAGGGAGGTTCTCTTCATCAATTGATTTCTAGTTGTACAAATTCAATAGATGAAGATGCTTTACCACTCATCCAGTAAGCCACAGAAAGTTGTCTATGGACAACTACTCCCTGTAACTTGACAATCTCGTATATTATTTTCCTAGAGCTTTGTTGTCACTATTATTGTCTCTCTATCATAATCTTCAGGGACTCTGATTATAGTCTACAATATGCATGTAACTGATTGCCAAAGCCAAGAAGTGCATAAGCAACTCATTTATAGCGAAAAATGTTAACCGTAATTCACTTACATCTTCAAGTTCCTTGGTATAAGCTTCAGCCTTTTCAACACTTTCATCAGATTCCATGACTGATGGACTTCCAATTTCGGTGGACCTTGCCTTAGGAGAAATCTTAAGCTGAAATTTAGGATGGTCACCGGACAGACTGTCCGTTTTGCTTTGATCGGTGTTCTCATGAATGCAAACCTGACATGTATAATCTAAGAAACCAGCAAGGAACGAGTTTCGACTCTCTGTTGAAATAGAAAAACTTAAGAAGGTTCTGTCCATTTACCTGTTCTGTGACAACAGCTTTGGAGGATTCTCTGAAACTTCTGAAGTGCCAAGGGTAAGAACATTACTTCCACAAACAAAACCCAGTCACAGGAGTGAGGATAGTGGAGTTATTAGCACTCTTCACCTTTTTTCACTGGGAGCTTCAGAGGGCCATTCCGGTGGACTAAATGACATCAAATTGGCAACTGACCCCTGCAGAATAGACACTCACAACTTCTAATGCATTACAACATAATTATATTTGCAACACCCTATTGAAGAGGTGTAAGGTATTACTTGGAAGTCAAGAGCAAACAATAGAAAGGAACCTCAGATGATTTCCCTTATGAATCGAGAAGTGGCTGGTTTTATCGAGTTACCTGTTCTGTGACAACAGTTTTGGAGGAATCTCTGAAACTTCTGAAGTGTCAAGAGTAAAAACATTACTTCCACAAACAAAACCCAGTCACAGGAGATAGCATAATGGAGTTATTAGTACTCCTCACCTTTTCTCACTTGGAGACCGAGAGAGCTGTTTTAATGGACTAAATGGCATTAAATTGGCGTCTAATCCCTGCAATATAGACAGTCACGGCTTCTAATGCATTACAAAATAACATCCCCATAAGTATATTCGTAATGCCCAATTTTTTTTTTTTGGTCCAAACATAACACCCTATTGAAGAGGGGTAACTTATTACTTGGAAAAGAAGAGCAAACAACAGAAAGGAACCTCATATGATTTCCGCTTTAAGGATGACTTGAGAAGTGATCCATTTTCGGTGCTTTTGCTACAATGAGGTAACGCTCGCTTAGCTGTAATTTGCTCAGAGTCCCTCATGGAACTGATTTCCTCTGTAGGATTAGAACCAAGTTGGCCTTCTCTGGTTCTTATGGCCCTGCACATATTGACATCTTGATCTCTAAAAGTATCTATGGTTACAAATACCAGGACATAAAGTTGCAATGCAGTTTAGACCTCATCATTCTCAAGCTAGAAAGATGAAAAGCCCTCTTGGCAGAATTAAGAGAGTTACTGTTCTTCACATCAACATTTCTGACCCTTGAATCCTTAAAAGACTCCTTGCTGGAATTCGTGACTTCAGGATTCACGCATATCTTATCAATTGGTTTTGACAACTCATTTAAACTGCTCGTCTTGCATAGAGAACTGCAAAAGTTTAGAACAAGCAGATTAAGCATTTGCAAAATAATGCTGGGTCAAAGGTCTAATCCAATATATGCAATCTACTTGTTAGAGCTGGCAATGTCTAAGACAGGATATGACAAGACATGAACAGCGTCAAGCATAAAACTGATATGACATGACATTGACACATCTTTTCTGTATTGAGAAGTTATTTCAGTCTTGAAAGTAAATATCATGCTACAGCAGATTGTGAACCCTACTTCCAGGCATAATTTAGTTATATTTTACCAGAGAAAAAGATGTCAATATCCACTTCAAAGCATACTATGAAGGATTTAATGAGCTTTCTTGGCCAATGATAAAGGGAGACTCAGACTTAAGAGACAATTGCAAGTAAAGGTTTATAATTTCAGCTGAAAAGGCTTTAATTTCATCAACAGCAAGCGATAATCAAGAACATCATAAGATTTTTCACGTGCATCTACATATGTGTTCATCAAACTATTAATATACAACAAATTCAAATACATCTACATATCTGTTGATCAAACTAGTAATATACAGCAATTAGGAGAGTGTCCAATGTCTCAAGGCAAACTATGATATACCATCAAAAAAAAAAAAAAATCTCATTTTACCCTAGTTGAAAGTCCATTGGATAACAGGAGACCAATAACCAGACCAAATTTATATGCCAAAAAGGTAAACTCTGCCTTTTTCTCTTTTGTGTTTGTGTGTGGGTGGGGGAGTGGCAGTGGGGAGGAGATAACTTACACATTATTCACTCGCTGTTGGCTACTCTTAAACGAAGTACATGGGAAAAAGAAAATGCTAGAATTTGAACAAAATTTCAAACAGCTCCACAATTACAACTTGATTTGGTACAGATGCCTCACCCCAGTGGAGAAGTGGGTCTCACACTGATATGGCATTCAGCCAGAGGAGGTTGCCTTTTTGTTTGCTCCCTTGCCAGTGAATTTAGACCAACGAGTGACTTTCCCCCAACTTGAGAATCCTTGGCATTATCTCCCAACCTGTTGAAGATTGCATAAGCCATGTGATGGTGTAAAGCATCGAATGTCCAATCAATGAAACTAGAATCAAAAAGAAAATCTTCACCTAGTTTCATTTAGATGTAAAGAAGCAAGTCCTTTGCTGCTCAATTGAGTAAGCTTTCTCCCAGTTGATGGTTCTCGAGAAGACTGACTTGTAGTTTCCTCTGATCTCTTGAAACGATTCGAGTGGGCTTGTCCAGGCTCTCTACTGGTAAAGAAAGAGGACAATATATAACTGCTGGCTCTCCATTTGGGACATTTACATAATACTAAAACTGAGCTAAGAAGTGCAAAAATGTTATGCTGTTGATTCACCAATCTTTTTATTGAACTCTGGAAATCACCATAAAATGCATCAACATGATAGCAAGAGCTCAATGAATGAGCGATCAAACTGAAAATCACAACAACTTGCATTCCTGTCCTTAATATTTAAGTTATGGATGCACATGCTTTCTAAATTTTCACAAAATCAACCATCAAGAATCCATGTTTCGTAAAAGGAGACATTAATGGCCCATTGGTCTAATTTGGCATGGCAGAAACATGCCAATAATATAGATTCCCTCTCATTCCTCTAATCACTAAAAGGTAAGGGATAAAGGGGACAACCTGAAAACAGCCATTTCACTATCATGCAGTACTTTACTTGGGATAATACAGGCTGTATCATTAAGACTTGTCACAGGCTTGGCGTCTTCGTTATCAGCCTTAGTAGCATTCAATGTATCAAGAAAAGGTTTATTGCTTCCATTTGCCTCGCCTTCTGTTCCTGGAACATGTGGCACACTTGAACCTTCTGACTGCATGTTGCCATGAGAATATGTGGCTTCCCCTTCTGATTCTTCCCTGTTACTCTGCTCTTCACCCAAAGTGCAATTTAAACTGTTGACAATAGACAAATCCTTTCTTGGAAGCTCTGGGATGGTACTTAAATTTGTGTCAACCCCAGGCTGAATATGTACTTCTCTTGACGCTGTTTTGTCTGATGAATGATCTTGTTGATCAGATTCATAAGAACACCCACTGTTTGTCCTTTCGAAAGAAGATTGTTCTGTAATTGCATTTCTACAGGCTGTGGGCTTTGGCACCCAATCCATTCTTGGGTTAGGCATAGAAGTTGAAGTTACAGAAGTTCCTACTTGAATCTCTGGTGTACCCACACAGCGTGATGATTGAACATTATCAATCATAGCATTAACCTCAGAGTCAGGAACTGCCTCAGGAAGGCGAGTTTTCAAGCCCTGGTGCTCATTCATCTGTGATGATGTCCCTTTGCTTCCTGTAACCTTCTTCCCACCTTGTTCTCCCTCAGTCATGGGTGAATCAAGATTAAAGCCATCCAACCTGGATAGCACAAATGACTGCTAAGTTCCTAGATTGCAATCAAAAGTCATGATGTTTCCCTTCACTAGAAAATATAACCTTATGTATCAAAGAATATGCCCTAGTGTATACATTGTGAAACTGTCTTACTCATTAAAATCAAAGGAGAAAGAAAATCTTTTCTTGGAATTTCCTTCATCAGGTGATTCTGCTTCATTTCTGTCCTTGTTTGGAGATTTCTTAGATGGACGAGAGAAATCAAGATCTGGCATATCCACTTTGAATGATGAAAACTTGTCAAAGTCGCCATCCAGGTTAAAATCAACATCCCTGAAAAAAGTTTCTTAATATTCAATGCACAGAAAGATTGTAATAAGCTTTCATGCATCTTCACCACCATCCATTGTTTTGAACGATTCTTGAAGTGGTTGAATGATATGTGAAGCATGACTCACTTAATCACCTTGGGCATTATTCTCCAGAAAGCGGTAATTGTACAGGGACACGTAACCAACACAAGTATGAAGATAGAATATTAAAGTTAGATTCACATCCATACCAGTTTATTATTCCTATACTTTAAGTTTCGCTTACAGTTTATCAAAGTTGAATTTCTTTGTTTTGCCTTTGCCAACTGTATCAAAGCTAAAATCCACTGCATCATCTTCTGCCACAGACAACGACTTCCAGGAGGTCAGGAACTCCTTTCCAAATTCAGCATCTGTTGAAATCAGATTTAACATTGAGCTGTGACCTACATATCTGACCTTCAAAAGGCATGGCCAGAAATGTGTACAAGCAATCATCCTAATCAATGACAAGGATGAAAACCTATTTTAACATAACGAAAGCTTTAATTTGATTTCAAGTACACGAAAAGTATGCTGAATTAATTATTGACCACAATATCCAAAAGAGTCACATATCAGGCCATATTATATAAACAATATTATCCTAAACGAATTTATTAGGTTTGAAATAGAGAAATATGCATCCTTTTGGTATCATTTCACATCTGAAGTGAATTAACTGTATTTTGAGATTTCTCAAGCTTTCAGAGTACCTAGTAATGATTTATCCTCTTTCTGATTCACCACTGCCGTGTCCTTAGGTGATTCTGCCATCTGCAAGGGAAAGAGTGAGGATAGCATTGAGAGAGAGAGAGAGAGAGAGAGAGAGAGAGAGAGAATATAAATGGCCCTTAGAATTTACAAAAGAAAAGGGAGAATTAATTTCAAACCCCTTAGGCTGGCTACACTACAGAGCAACCTCTTCTCCTCTCTTCATAAAAGCAACATCTCTTTATTAAAACATGGAATCTATAACATTTTTGCACTTATCTTTTGCAGAAGAATATATAAACTAGCCTAGGAGGGACCTTAGCCAGTCCATTAAAGTGAAAAACTCACACTTGACATATAAACAGTTCATACAGGCGCGGCATTTACTTATACAAAGTGGTTAGGTGGAGAATTGCAAGCTTTAAATTTAAAACTGTGCGACCAAAAACACCCATATGTACATGCCAGATTCATTTTTCATCCTTCCACAAATGCAAAGGCAAAGGATCTCCAATTTGACAGCAATGATGAAGTGGACGTGTAATCACCACAAAATAGAAACGATCATTTCAAGAGTTATCTGCCTCGATTCAAGTGGGACATGAGTCTCGCATACTCCCAATATGTCCGAAGGAGTTCCACTAGACCACAAGTGGAAACCACTATAGCTATTGCAAAGGATAAACAAATAATGCAGTATTAAATGGTTCATACAAGGGCAAAGCACAGGGCTAGTCCAGTATAATCTATTCCAAGAAAAGAACACGCATGCTATTTTAACATGAGAAACCATGGCATTGAGGTTTAGCAGATGAATTAATGGCTGTCTTATGATATCCTTAAATATATAGGTCCCATCGCATTCAGATCATCCGATTTCCAGCACAGTGAAGTTCACTTAGAATGAAATGTTACCAAAAAAAAATACATCAGAAGAGCTACTTATCATGGTATCGTTTCTATGAAAAGAGATGCCGTGAAATAGCATTATCTTTGCATGAAACTGTCCTGAGCAGAAAAGAATCTCCTACTCATACCTCAGAAGTCAAGACAATGACAAGGTAAATGCCGTAAGGCATAGCGATTTTCTCTAAATAAGCGTCTACACTGCGGTGAAACTGTAAGGAGCTACAGACTCCTAGCAATAGGCTAACGGAAAATCTGAACACAAATCTATCTACAAGCTAACTCCACCCAGTTTCTGAAGTCAAATGTGCCGGAATACTCACAGAGGCATATCAGAGAGAGATAAACGCAGCAAATAAGGAGAAATTCTCCCCTGCGCCTAACCTACAAAATCATAGACGATGCTCGACCGGACTCGATAAAGCCAATCTACGACGATCACAAAGAGGTCTTCTGAAATCAAACGGACCTCCTGCCGGACGGAGGATGGGAGACGCAAAACGAACGCGAGATAGTGAGAGACGAGGCACGGCGAAGGTGAGAGTCCGAAGGAACTCCTCATCGGAAAAGTTCGCACCATCGGAGAAACTAAGCGCGCTCGTGTGGAGTACCTCTGTTCAACGCTACGAAACGATCGGCGAACGCCGAGGTACGGAGCATCGAGAATCCGAAGAAGCAATAGCCAGAAGAAGAAATCGACGGATTGCGAAAGCTCGAGATCGATTCGCACGGCAACAGTACCTTCCTTGCGATCGCGACAGGGAGCGAGCTCGAGCGTGGGAGAGAGAGATCGATCGACTGGATTTGAATGGAGATGAGAGAGAAGCAGTCTGGTTCTTCTGGGGATTTGAATGGCGACTCTATTTATATATGGAGAGAGAGAGAGAGAGAGAGAGAGAGTAGCCTTGAAAGAGGCGGGACCGGAAAGTGGCGGAAATCCGACGGAGATTCGCCTGAGCGACCCGTCATGCGCTCGCCGGCTGTTTCCTCGAGGAGACGGAGAAAATTCCGACTTTGCCCCTCTTTGGAAGCATTTCAGCACGGTGCCCAGGAAACACTCCGGCGGACCCGGATCTGTGCATCCAAAAAACTATCGACCGTCGATCACGTGGATCCAAACTTGGGAACTACGTGATCAACGATCTTAATTGATTTGGGGAATATAGACTCGAGTATAGATGGCATATGAGCATTTACCCTATGTATCAAACTCAATAAATTACCAACTGATCGCTATCAAAGTCTATCTCCATATGCCTATTGTCGTGCCAAGAAGGACTACTCAAAACTGGCTTGAGAGGAATTATAGAAATTGACAAGAAAATGGATGTCTTATTTATTATATGAAGGTGGAATGTTTTTCAAGTTAGTGTTGTGTTGACATTTGTCCCACCTTAATCGCTATTGAAATGTCGGGTTTAGGTCATTATGATGGCTTCACAAACGACTTCCTTCTCTCGACCTCACTTCCTTCGCTTCGCCATAGCTTCGGACTTCATCAAGTTCCAGGTTGAAGTGCGGCTCTCTTCCGCGCTTTCCTTTCCCCTGGGTTCCGGGTTTTTTTTTTTTTTTTTTCGCCCCTCTTCCTTCTTCGGACCTCACCTCAACCTCTACTCCGCGCTGCATCCCTGCCTTTTTTCTTGTCCCTTCACCCCGTTTCTCTACGTGCTGATTTTTTTCCCTTTGTTGCCTCTTTTCCCTTTTTCCATGGGAGGAAGTATCATGGAGGAGGAGTCACGAGTAGCTGCCCTCTGCAACAAATTGGGCAAACTCTGTGCTGACCATGAACTGGAAGTTTGGGAAGGCCTACCACTGCTGGAACAAATCGAAGAATGCAAGCTTATTTTAGTTGGTAATCTCCTTTCAAACCCATCTGTAAATTTCAGGCTCTTCAATCCACTATGAAACGCTCATGGAGAACAGAACAGGCAGATTTTTCACAACGTGATACAGGCCTATATGTTGTAAGGTTTAATTCAGTAGAGGAGAAAAATCGCATCCTTGATGGAGGTCCCTGGTCATTCTCAGGTCATCTTGTCATCCTAAAACCTTGGCTTCCTAACACACCGTTGCATTGCTATGATTTCTCTAAATGTGCCTTTTGGGTCCACATTCTCGATCTACCTCTCGAATGGTGTTTAGAACAGATGCTAGACAAAGTGGTTTGGCATGTGGGACGAGTGATTGAAACCAAAGTAGACACTAGGGAGGCTCCTAATTTCAGAGCAGGAAGAGCTAGGGTCGAACTTACCCTCAGTCAGCCTTTGAAAATAGGGCACTTACTCCGTATTAATGGCAAGACTTTATGGCTTGATTTAAGGTACGAGCGCCTCCCTCATTTCTGCTACTCTTGTGGTAGGTTAGGCCACTTTGCCGTGAGTTGTCTAGAAACTCCCCTCACTGTTGCAGAATGGAAGGTAAGGAATCAACAGCTTTTGGTTAATGGTTGCGATCAGAAGTTAGAGAACACAGCCCTTACTAGCATACCTTTTATGGCGATCTTGTTAGCCCTACTGAGATGGATGATGTTATACCTGAAACACCTCCTTCTTTAGTAACCAAGACCCTTGCGCTACCCACTTCTGAAGTGCCTCTCTCACCCTCTGGGCTTAATGACCAGCATGTTGGAGCCTCCTCTACTCATCAATCAAAAGTTGCCTTGTTTCCCTCGAGTGGTACAACCCCTGCATCATCAACTCAGCCAAGTGTTATGCAAGACCTCTACATGTCTGAGAAGGTGCAGCCACAACAATCTGGACAAATTGTTGTCATACCTCAGCCAGCACAAAGAAGGGATCACTATATGTAGGGGGCAAAGTTAAAAGGCACCTCAGATCAGTAGGGTCATCTTCAGGTTGAAGTTGCCTTGCTAAATATGAAGTCCCCTGTTTCAGTAGTACCTACTGCACTCAATGTTCTAGCAGCAAATTCATTAAAACCAGTCAAATTAAAGAGTCCTCACAAGCTTACTAGAGGCAACCCTCATAAAAAAGCAAAGAGGTTCTCGCCTTATGAATCACTTGCTCATGGATTACCTGTTTTGAATGACAACCAACTAATGGACACCCCTATCCTTGAAGCCGAAAGGGTTGACAATTGGGCGATGGTGGCTTGCCCTAAAAAGCCACCAAGGAATAGATAAAGTTTGTAAGTTGGAACTGTCAGGGGTTGGGCAACCCCTTGACAGTTCAAGCTCTTAAGGACCTCATGGTCCATGATCGGCCCGACCTTTTGTTTTTTATGGAATCTAAAAACCAGGACTCCTTTTTACCTAGAGTACAAATGAGATTGCATTACCAGCATAGCTTTTTGGTGTCCCCTGTCGATCTTGCTGGTGGTTTGGCTGTCTTTTGGAATGACCCTCTCTCTATTAGTGTGGAGGACTCCTCAACTCACTATATTGACTTGATCTGCTCTGGTCCCCATGATGGAGGCCCAATGCGCCTCACTTGCATCCATGCCCCTACATCCTTCCAACAGAGACAGCAGTTATGGACAGTTTTCAAGCATATCAGCAGAGTTATTACAATGCCTTGGGTATGCATTGGAGACTTCAATGAAATACTAAACCACTGGGAAAAAGTAGGTAAACGTTTCGCTCATTCTTATCGGTTGCGCTCTTTCAGAGACTTCTTAAACGATTGCTCACTCATGGAAGTAGAATCTAAAGGCTATGCCTATACATGGGTGAACAATAGGGACAACGACAAATTGGTTAAGGAAAAACTTGACAAGGTATTATGCAATATGGACTAGAGGTTAACATATCCAGCAGCTAAAGTGTTCGCCCTACCTGCCATTGACTCTGACCATAGTCCGCTGATTTTATCGCTTGTGCCTCCTGCTACAAAACGCAAACGGACTTTCACCTTTGAAGCCTTCTAGCTTCATCATCCTGAATGTCATTAGATCATTGCTGCTGCCCGGTCCTCTCTTTCTCTAGGACTTGTCTCCATCTCTAGAAAACTCCAGGCTGCTACCATAGCGCTCCTACAGTGGAGTAAAGACAAGTTCAGCAATGGCTATCACCGGATAAACTTACTAAAGCAACAACTTCAAGATTAGTCTAACCAACTATCCTGCAACCATGACAACCAGCAGATTAAAAATCTGAAGCTGAAATTCAACAAATTTGGCAAAAAGAGGAGCAATACTGGGCTATGCGTTCACAAGTTAATTGGCTGCATTGGGAAGACAAAAATACCAAGTTTTTTCATGCGACTATAATACAAAGACGCTAAAGAAATCACATAAGTATGCTGCAAGATGCAAACAATCTTTGGATTCGTGATCCTACTCAACTTAAGCACATGACTAAGGACTTCTTTTGCAGCCTATATACTTCAGTTAAAGCTCGTGACTTCAATCCTATCCTATCTCAGTGCAGCCCAGCAGTTACAGTGGAAATGAATCAGTATTTAATAGTAGAGGTAACTAGAGAGGAAATCAAGATTGCTGCTTTTCAATTAGGTGCCACAAAAGCCCCCGGTCCTGATGGCTTTAATGGCCTATTCTATCATCGGCACTGGGATATAGTGGAAGATGATATTTTTACTTCAATGCAAGCTTTCTTCACATTTGGTAGGGTGCCACCAGCTTTGAATAGAACCATCATCATTCTGATTCCTAAGGTTCAGCAAGTAGAGAGGTTAGACCAGTTTCAACCAATCAGTCTATGCAACTTTATATACAAAATTATATCCAAAATTCTAGCTAACCGGCTAAAAAAATGGCTTCCTGACCTTATCTCATATGAACAGAATGCTTTTATCGAGGGCAGACAAATTCAAGATAGTATATTGATTGTTCAAGAGGTTATACATCAGTTCAGAATCAGGCAGAGAAAGAAGAATTTCCAAGGAATCCTGAAGTTGGACATGAAAAAAGCATATGATCGGGTCGAATGGGATTTTTTGGAGGTGTATTTTCACAAGTTGGGATTTCATTCTAGATGGATACAATGGATAATGCAGTGTATCACCACAGTATCCATTAGCATTAAGTTAAATGGTGAAACTCTTCCCTACTTTCAGCCTTCAAGGGGCTTACACCAAGGTGACCCCCTTTCTCCTTATCTCTTCATATTACTAGCTAACATTTTATCTAGGTTTATCACACAAGTAGTAGATATGGGCAATCTGAAAGGGATAAGGCTTAATAAGGGCAGAAATACAGCGCAAGTGCCATAACTTGGCACCGAGGGACACTTAAGTGCCATAATTTTAAAATGGTACACTTGAGTGCCAGTTTTGAAGTTAAATGGGACAGTTAAGTGCCATTCCGGCGAAAATCCAGCCAAATGGCTTACGTGGCAACTTTCCGGCAAGCTTGGTCCAAAACGGCATCGTTTTGCACGTTGACGTGGCGGAGAAAATGCAAAAACGATGCCGTTTTGTGTCTACGTGTAAATAATAATATAAACATTAATTAAATTAAATTTTTTATTCAAAAAAAAAAAGAAAATTTTAAAAAAAAAGAAAAATTTAAAAATTTTAAAAAATTAAGAAAAATTTAAAAAAAAAAAAATTAAAAAATTTAAAAATTTAAAAAAAAAATTAAGAAAAATTTAAAAATTTAAAAAATTTAAAAAATTTTAAAAAATTTTTAAAAAAGCCGCCGGCCGGGAAGGCCCGGCGACGGAGGGGGAGGGTCACTGGGTCGGGGGAGGTTGCCGCCGGTCGGCCGACCTCGCCGGCCCTCGGCCAGGGCCCGGCGACCTCGGCCGACCCTCCCCACTCCGTCGCCGCCCTTCCGGCGGCGGCGGGAGGCGGCGAGGGCCCGCGACCCTCGCCGGATGCGGGCGAGGGTGCGGCCCGCGCCTAGATCTAGGGCGAGGTCACGGCCCTCACCCGAGATCCGTCGAGGCTCGCGGGCCCTTGCCGCCTCCCTACGCGCCGCCGAGAAGGGCCGGCGACGGAGTGGGGAGGGTCGGCCGGGCCCTTGCTAGGGGGCGGTGAGGCCGGCCACCCTCCCCCTCCGTTGCCGGCCCTTCCCGGCGATGGCGGGAGGCGGCGGCGGTGAGGGAGCCGCCCGTTCGACCTCCCCCTTTTTTTTAATTTTTAATTTTTCTTAATTTTTTAAAATTTTAAATTTTTCTTATTTTTTTTTAAATTTTTCTTATTTTTTTTAATTTTTTTGAAATTTTAATTTTTAATTAATTTATATATTATTATTTACACGTAGACACGAAATGGCGTCATTTTTGCGTTTTCTCCGCCACGTCAACGTGCAAAACGACGCAATTTTGGACCAAACTCGCTAGAAAATTGCCATGTCAGCCATTTGGCCGGATTTTCGCCAGAGTGGCATTTAAGTGTCCCATTTTACTCGATATTGGCACTTAAGTGTACATTTTAAAGTTATGGCACTTAAGTGTCCCTTCATGCCAAGTTATGGCACTCAAGGTATCCCAACCTCCTTAATAGGTGGTGTCCCACTTTGTCTCACCTTCTCTTTGCTGACGATGCAATCTTTTTTCTAGATGGTAAGCTTCTTGAATATCAAAACCTATTGAATATTCTGCAGCAATATTGCCTAGCCACGGGCCAAGCTATAAATAGGAATAAATCTAGTCTTTTCTTCAGAAAAATTGCCCGATGAGTTTGCAGGAGAATCTGGCCACATAATTGAGAGTCCCCTTGCTACAGAAATCTGGGAAGTATTTGGGGATACTGTCTGACTGGGGTGCCTCTAAAAAAGATATGCTTTCTTGGATTATGGCTCGAGTCAATTCTAAATTAGTAGGCTGGAAAGAGAACCTTATCTCTAAAGGTTGCAAAGAAATTATGCTTAAATCAGTGGTGCAAGCCCTCCCTCAGTATGCTATGTCCATTTTTAAGCTCCCTATCTCTATTTGCAAATCTATTGAGCAGAGAATAGCTAGCTTTTGGTGGCAGACTAGCAAAGCCAAATTAGGTATCCACTAAAAAAGCTGGGATTTGCTAAAAGAATGTAAAGATAGAGGTGGGATGGGATTCGGAGACTTAGTGGCTTTTAACAGGGCTCTTCTTGGCAAACAAGCGTGGCATCTTTCCCAAAATTCTTCTTCCCTATGGAGTTCAATTTTGAATGGCTTATATTACCATTCTAGTGACTTTTGGCATGCTGACCATGGCTCATGACCCTCCTGGGGTTGGCAAAGCCTTCTGCTAGGAAGGGCCTCTATCAAAGAGAACATGCATTGGTCGGTAGGTAATGGCCAAACTATTAAAGTTAGATAGGATAAGTGGCTAAGGAAAGGAGTCATTGGTGGCCCAGCACCTAGAAATGAACCTGATAAAGTGGCTGGCTTTATTTCTTCAAACCAGCTCACTTGGGACATCCCTAAACTCAAGCAAAGCTTCGATGACTAGACTATTAATGAAATTTCATCCATTAAGCTACGAACGGAGCCTATCCCAGACCAAATTCTATGGAATGACACGCATACAGGTACATATTCAGTTAAAAATGGCTACCATCATATTCAACAGTCAAGTCACTTTATCATAAATACTTGGCCCTCATCATCCTATACCACATCGCAGCGCCTTTGGCAATAGATTTGGAAAATTCAGACAGCACCCAAAATCCGAATATTCATATGGTCTATCTGTCACAATGCGCTTCCAACTAAGGAAAATCTTCACATGCGACATATCACAGGCGATCCATCATGCCCTGTTTGCCCGTCTCAAGTCCTAGAAACTCTGGAATATCTATTACTTCTCTGCCCTAGATCACAACAGGTTTGGTCCCATCCTCACATACATATTACAATCTCAACATTTCGCACTCATCGAATGGATGCATGGTTGACTGATCTAATTGGGCATAGATCTAATTGCTTCCCTCCTCTAGCAACTTTGGAAGGCCCGCAACCTATTTATCTTCCAGTGACAGTTCTCTAGCCCTCAACAAATCGTTGATTTGGCTCTCACTTCAGCTCGGCTGTATCTCTCTTGCTCCAAGTTGAATCCGGCTTCATCAATGGCCTCTCTAAATCCTCTCAGTGGATGGATTCCCCCTGAACTTGGCTCCATTAAAGTGAATCTAGATGGAGCCCTCCCTGATGCCTCTGAAGTAAGGTCGATTGCGTGCTTGTGTCGTAATCATAACGGCACCTTGCTCGATGGCTATGCCTAGAACGTTTAGGCCTCCTCACCCCTTCAAATAGAAACCCTAGTCTATCCACCCTCCAGTTTCTGTTGCGATAGGGTTTTGGAAATACTCACTTGATCCTTGAATCGGATTGTCTAGAGTTGGTGGAAACCGTGAATCATCGCATGCGGCCATCACAGGTTTGTCAAACTTCACTTGAGCACGCCTCAACCCTTCTTCGTGAGTGCCCTAATTTTCTACTCCAGCACTGTCGCCATGAAGCTAATTTGGCTGCTGACTGGGTCGCCAAGGCCCAAGGCCGAGGGTCTCTGCTTCCAAACTGGCCTCTTGATCCGCCCATTTCTCTCTTCAATTTGCTTTGTTCCAATGCCCTCTTTAAGGGTTGTAACTTAGTTTGCTCTTAAATGTCATGCTTATGTTTCGACCAAAAAGTCACCGATATAGTATCAACTGTCTAGGGTGAGGCTATCACAGTAGTCCTATGAGATTGAAGTGGGAAAATCCTAAAACAACAATGCATCTAAGCACAAGCTCATCTTTCACATATAGCCTAAATGCTTAATATGAATTCCTACTCCGAGCAATAAAATTGATTGCTTTATGATGTTCTTGCTGGACCAATATTGTAGCTAAGATCACTTCAATGTATTAGCTCAACATCTCTACATGAACAGAGTACCCATTAGAAACAACTATCACGACGAGAAAAGATCAACGCTGCATTACACGGATCCCATGTCTACACTTTGCGAATTCCATGAATAACTCGCATGATGTGAAAATGGGGATTAGGGGGCATTGTGAGCCTGTCCACAAAAATACAGAGAAGAACTGAGACTCAAAAGGGCATTTTCGGTTGATGTCATTCAGGAATCAGTTGAGCTTTGTTTGTACCAAATGTCTAACCCTCAAAAGCTAGCGAATTATGTTAAAGTGTGAAATCTCAACATCTATACATAAACATTTGCCTCGAAATGCATTTGCGATAGAGAAAACCAATAGAAACACCTCTCATGAAGAGAGAAGATAGGTGTTGCGTCACACCGATCCTATGTATGCTCTTCATGAATTCCACTGATAATCCGGCACAATTAGCCACGAGAAAATGTGATTTTGGAGGCCGAAGATGGCAAGAACAAAACTTTTTGATCAAGACAAAATGTCAAATATAGTAGAGCCATCGTAGTAGAAAAATTTTCTCGAGCCAAAGATCAGAAAAGTTGTTGATCAAGTAGCACCCCATGTACTCCTAAACCTGCCCTTTTGAATTGACGAAACAATGCATCATGACAAGTGAATCTTCTAAGAAACTGTAAAAAGAGGCCAAACCTCGCAATGCAATTCTATGATTTGAACAATGAAAAAGAACAACAAGAATTTCTCAGAAATTTTCAAATTCAGACTTCAATCACTATGTAATGAGATGTTGTTCAGAAGGAACTATGTTTTGAGGATAGAATATAGTAATAGCATTAGTTAGTCGACCGATATCAATTGAGAAACTGAATGTTGTATTTACATACAAGATTGTATGGAAAGCTTGCAACTTTTGCTAGCCATTAGGAACCTAAGGACATTAGTCCTTCGATCCTCAGACTCAATAGGGTTGACACATCTTCGGTTGACCCTTGTCGAGAATGGTTACTAATTTAAGCCGTTTCTTCTTGCTCTTTTGGTATGAAATTTCTTTTTCTTATTTGAATACAAAAATGACGCAAATAGTAGTCTTGTGCCACATTAAGAGGAAAATATATCAATTGGCTCAAAATTCACTAATATATTCGATTATAGTGATTTAAATTTCTAATTCTATTCAATTTCTCACCTTGACTCTAAATTTCCAACCGCCCTTTTTATTTTTATCTACATGCAAAGTCAAATCAAATGTAAAATCCAAATGGTGTCGATTGCTATGACTCACTAGTTGCCTTGGAGGAAAAGAAAAGAAAGGAAATCTCATCTTCATTGCAAAGATGGCTGGCCCAGCCCACGTAATTCTCAGGCTCCATGGGCCGCTTGGCGAAGACTTGGGCCGAAATCTCTATCGGTTGTTGGATCATTTCCGAGGCCCTTGATGGGCTAATCCGATCCAAATTCGATTCGCTTCTTTTTCAGGTCCCCTGATTTCTCCTCCATTTTCATCCATTTTCATTTTTGTTCCCCCGTGCTCTTTTATTATTTATTTTATTTATTTTTGCTCTTTTATTTAGTTATTAATTTAATTTGCTCTCGCATCAATGTTAGGGGTGATCGGGTCTAGGGTGGGTAGGGTCTAGACCTGGACCGGACCTAACCCCTGTTATAACTAATTCTCTTTTTTTGAACCCTGTACCGGACCCTGTTTGCATTGGACCTTGTTCCCAACCCACACTGTTTTTCCGGTCCAGGAACAGGGTTACCCCTATTTATATTTGAACATATTTTGCATAAAAATTGCGGTACAACACTCATATGTAAGATAAAGCGTTTACAATCTCGATTAGCATAAGCATATCCACTGTTGTAGCAAACAATTAAAGATGCTTGTTTACCATATGAAATAGAAATTCTATACATCGGATTTCTGAAATAGTTTATGAGACCTGTGCTCCAAGGAAAAGATGTATAAACCATGAAATCCTCTATAACAAGATGGTGTCACGAGATGAATAAATATGACTTCCATTGAATCGCATTTTTGACCATTTTTCTATTTTTTTTTGACAATGTACTTCTGATCCAAGTTCTTCGGAGCAGTGGAGTAACTAAAATTTGTTGGCCGAACAACGGCTTCAATTTCCTTTGGAGGGTCTCGTCCAGCAACAATGGGTGCATGAACTAGTAATGCATGAAAACAAAAAGATGAATAGGCTAGTAATATAGAAGGAGGGCAGATTAATCAATGGTATTCTCAAGTCAGCTGTTATTCTAAGGAGAAGGAACACAATATGTAACATCATGCAGAAAATCTCCTTAGCTCTTAAACCTTTTAGAATGATAGATTTCACCTAAATGCTATAAAATACTCGAACAAGGTTATATAGGATGCTTCAAGAAATACTTTCTACAGTCACCCGTGAATTGAAGATTGATTTACAAAACCCCAATTAGACATGTACCTCATGAATTCCTAACTCTTCACATCAGTTGGTATTTAGCAAGTCAATCGAAGATGGAGCTTTCAAGCATTGCTTCTCCAACTGGCACTCCCACTCGGATTTCCCAACAGCTACTAAATGGGTTTGGAAGCTCAAGATTGAGTAGAGACCACAAAGAATCGTGATTTTGGACGTTATACGACATAAAGAAGTAAAATGACATTCAAATAATTAAATAGATACCTCTCCAGAGTCAATTACTTGTTCCATCTTTGTCCACAATTTTGTCTTTTTCAGGGCTCTATTACTTGGATGACTTTAGTTTTGGGAGGGTGCACAAGGTGCAAGGCTTGTTTAGTAGCAAGGAAAAGCAAATATAACTATGGCATCGTCAATTAGGGCATTCTTCATTTGGCTACATGAGTCATTTACTTCCTGAATGATTTGCTAGTTTACCAAATTCAGTTTTTCAATGTCAGACTTGTATTTTGGTTTAAAGCCATCATGTGCGATTTCCAATTAGTTTGAATAGGGGTAGTGTTGTGTTTTCCTTAGTCCATTATGATGTTGGGGGGCCCTCTCCAGTTATTGCAGTTTTGGGAAGCTATTGGTTTGTTATATTTGTGGATGACTGCACTGGAATGACTTGGCTCTATTTTTTGAAACATAAGAATGAGGTGGCTAATGTTTTTCGGGTGTTTCATAAAGTGGTGCAAACACAGTTTGGTGGGAAGTTAAAATTTTTGAGAAGTGATAATGGTAGAGAGTACATTAATGCACAATTTAAGGAATATTTTTAGGAACATGGCCTACTGCATGAGACGTTATATTCTTAGACACCACAACAGAATGGAGTAATGGAGCGGAAGAACATACACATCTTAAAGACAGCTAATGCCCTTCTCATTGAAGGTCACATTCCTAAACACTTCTAGGAAAATGCAATTGAGATAGCTATTCACCTTTTAAACCAAATGTCATCCAAGGTATTGCATTTCAAGACACCTCTATAAGTACTGTCTACACATGCTACCTTATCAACTGTCTTGCTTATTTCCCTTTGTGAGTTTGGATGTCTTGCTTATGTCCATATTTCAAAGACTCATTGAACCAAACTTGATCCTTGTGTGGTTTGATGCGTTTTCTTGGGATATGGTACGCATTAGAAAGGTTATCATTGCTACCATTCAACTACCAAAAGAAGCTATGTAACAATGGATGTCACATTTGTTGAGTCAGAATTTTTCTATCCAAGAACTAATTCTTCCTTTTAAGGGGAGATACAAGAGGAAAGTGTGAATTAGTGGTAGGTTGGTGGTGTCATGTATGGAGCATAAGAGGAAGTGCACGAGGTGCAGCTCGAAAATGAGCAACAATCGATGGGAATGCTGTTGGAAAATGAGAAGCAACTGGCAGAAAATTGTGAAAGTAAGCAAATTTCACAACCAACATTTAGGGATGTAAAAGAATTGAATATACAAGAATAGCCCCCTCTCTTTTCAGCACCCGAATCTAACTCATCTCTTGAGGATATCCCTGAGGTAACTTCTTTTACTACTACCTATTGTTTGCTTGATGATTCTAATATATTTATTGGATATAAGTTACCTAATAGGCATAACAGGAGCAAACCTCCTTATTGGTACTCACTGGATGCTAGGAGGAAGAGATCCAAGTACTCTATTACAAAGTATGTTTCGACAAGGAGACTATCAGGACCAGTGAAGGCGTTTATGTTGAATGTATCTTCAGTTCACATCTCAAGTAGGATGCAAGAGGCTTTGGAAGACTCGAAATGGGTTTAAGCGATGGAGGAGGAAATGGAGACATTGTAAAAGAACAAGACTTGGAAGTTGGTGGTGTTGTCCGAAGGGAAGAAGACAATGGGGTGCAAATGGGTATTCATGGTTAAGTATAAGGGAGATGGCTTCATCGAGAGAAACAAAGTAGGGCTAGTAGCAAAGGGATACACACAGGCATATGGGGTAGACTATCAGAAGATGTTTTCCCCTGTTGCAAAGCTTAAAATTGTTTGGGTTTTACTGTCTCTGGTAACGAACCTAGATTGGCCACTACACTAGTTTGATGTCAAGAATGAGTACCTTCATGGTGATCTGGAATAAGAAATTTATATGGACATTCCAATCAGATTCACTTTTCCTTCATAGCCTAAGGTGGTCTGCAAGCTGGAATGATCTCTGTACGGGTTAAAACAGTCACCCCACACTTGGTTTGGCCAATTTAGCATGGTTATGAAGAAATATGGGTACATTCAAAGTGGTGCAGATCACACATTGTTCTTGAGATGTTGTTAGGGAAAAATAACTTTGTTGATTATCTATATTGATGATATGATTATTACAAGGGATGCTTTAGAGGAAATCTCTAAACTCTAGAAGAGACTATCCTCAGAGTTTGAGATGAAAAACGTTGGGGGATTAAAGTACTTCCTAGGAATAGAAGTGACACGATCTAAAGGTCGAATATTTCTCTCACAAAGGAAGTACGTGTTGGACCCGTTAGCGGAAGTAGAGATGCTAGGTTGTAAATCCATAGACACTCTAATTGTGCAAAACCATAGACTTGGAGAGTATCTAGATCATGTACAGACTAACAAAGAAAGGTATCAAAGCTGGGTGGGAAAATTAATTTATTTATCGCATACTTGACCTGACATGACTTATGTTGTGAGCGTTGTTAATCGGTTCATGAATGCCCTTAGTGAAGTTCATATGGATGCTGCGATAAGAATACTTCGCTTCTTGAAGGGGGCTCTAGGAAAAAGAGTTCGTGTTTTGAAGAATGGGCACCTTGAAATAGAGGGCTTTACGGATGCTGACTAGGTTGAGAGTGTATTTGATAGGAGGTCGACTTCATAATATTTTAATTTTATAGGAGGAAACTTAGTTACTTGGAGGAGCAAGAAGCAAACGGTGGTAGCATTGTCAAGTTTGAAGGCAGAATTCAGGAGATGCACAAAAGTCTTTACGAACTTCTATGGATTAAGAGATTAATGAGGGAACTCAATTGTGCTCCTATGTCCGAGATGAGGTCTTTCTACAACAACAAGACAGCCATTGATATATCTTATAATCCTATTCAACATGATTGTGAGATAGCTAGTATAAGCACCTAGAGGTGGGGTGAATAGGTGTAAAAAATATTTTCTCAAGATAAGAGAGCAATACTAAGCAGACTATAGAAAGGAAGTTCTCCTTTTATTAACAAAGCGAATTATGATCAAAGTAAAGCAGAGAGTAGGGAAGAGAAAATGAACACAGAAATTATAGTGATTCGGCTTATTCCAAGCCTACGTCCACTCTTCCATACTAACAGCCCACCGGCTGGATTTCATTATGAACAAAAGAGTTGTTATAGCAAGGCTCTCCCTTGATTTCACAGTGTAGATACTCTACCACACTTCCTCAAGGTTTCTCAAGAATATGAACTCTCTTTTGCGTACAAGATTTCGCTCAGAAAATGAATTGACTAAGAACGAAGAGCTTTAGACTTTGGAATTCTTTTATCACGTACACACTTGAACAATTGGAACGTCTTTCTTATATACTCATTTATGCCATCATACCCGTTGGCACTTACCAAAGGAATTCTTCCAATCTTCCCGTTGGACATAATTAATTAGGAAGATCATTCGAGCTATTTAAGGAACATGTCGATAGCCTATCAATCTTGCTCGCCCATATAATCAGGATCTCGGTTTCCATAAGTAGAACCTTCCAAGTATACTTCGCCAATCATCAGATCCTCAATCTTTGAGTCAATAAAGGATTCAGTCATGTCATATCCAACCAAGAGATCTTCTCCAGTCGATAAGGTCAAATCCTTAACGAAACATCCAATCTTGGATAGCCCTTCTTCGACGGATTAGAAACTGTCAATGAGAATAGACTTTGAGTCTTGAGTCTGGTAGTCCGAAGGTCTCTAGACTTTAAATAGTAGAGTCTGCAAATCTTCAAACTAGACTGATGGAAACGTTTTATCAGCTTCAAAATACTCCATGAAGATTTCTCCAACAGATTGTACAAAACACATTCATGTAAATCGTCACTTCATTAAGCATAACTTAGATACCAAAGTGGTCCGGTTTCCATATGTAAAATCAGAAGATCAACTAGCGGATATACTAACGAAGGCTGTATTGAGTAGGGTCTTTTATAGCTCACTTGGCAAGTTGGGCATCCAAGATATCTATGCACCAACTTGAGGGGGAGTATCGGAGATAGATACGATTTTATCCTTGATCTTGATCTTAATTGATTCAATTAAAAATACTCGAAGATAAAGTAGGAAATTGTAATCGTATTGTAATCTTATTTATTTTTTCCATTGTTCTTATCTTTTGTATTAAAAATTTATAAATGTACAAGGATGAAAAAAAGAAGATCAAAATTTGTCCCAAAAATATGTCTTCATCATTCTCCTTTTTCACTTCCTTTCTTCTTCATTCTTGTTCTTGTTCTTAGTTTATGTTTTAACAGCCACAGCTTTCGATTCCCAAACAACATCTCTAATCTTTTCCCCTACTAATAAACAATGGCCAACCAATCTCTGTTCGTTCTTCTTCTGCTGGACTTTATGCACAATGTGGATTGTGGATGGCGGCAGATAATGATCTCTATTATTCTTCTATTGCTTTTGTTTGGCTATTTTTGTATCATTACTTGAAATTGTATTAGTGCGCAGATCATTTCCTTCCCCCTGTGCCGTGGTCTGACCTCCATTAATGGAGGTTGTGAGAGTGCTAGTATGAACACCTAGAGTGGGTGAATAGGTGTATAAAATAAACCTTGGCAAATATATGCGGAATAAAATAAATTTCGAGTAAAATAAAGGAGTTAAGGAAGACAATAAGAACACATATTTATAGTGGTTCGGCTTAATCCAAGCCTACGTCCACTCTCCCACGCTAACAGCCTTCTTGGCTGGATTCCACTATGCAATCAACAAGAGATTACAACTTCGAGTGCAAACACTTAGTAGTAGATCACACTATCTCACTAAGTCACTCTCTTGGTATTTCTCTCACGATCACAAACGTTTAAGCTCTCAAGAGACAAGTATATGATTGAAAGTCGCTTAGACTTTGGAATTATAAATTCTACGCTCCGTCTCTTACTTGCTCATCGGTCCATGATCTCCTTAAATACTCATCCACTTCCATACTACCGTTGGACAGTATCCCGGAGAATCGTCTTCCAATATACCCATTGGACAGCTCTGTATCTAGAAGATTTGGTAGCCGTTGAGTGACAAAGGTAAAATCCCAAATTGATACCGATCGCCCATACAAACGAAATCTTGGTTTTCATAAGTAAAGCTTCTTTGTATAGAAAGTTTTTGTCTTCAAGATCCAATCGTCAATCAAATAGATTGAGTAAATCAAATCAATCTTGATGTGAAATCCAAACCAGATCACTAGCCGTTATATGATTGAGCTTGAATTACATTCTGTCGAATCTGGATGTAAAGTCCGATAGCCATAGACTTTACAATTTGAGTCTGAGTCTGGCAGTCTTCAGACTTTGAGTCTTGAGTCTGGCAGTCTTCAGATTTTGACACAGAAGTCTGGAAAACTTCAGAATATACTTTGGACATGTGTTATGTTCAGTCTTCTGGTCGTCTTTTGACTTTGATAATATCATTTACATGTTCTATTATCTGCATGGTCTATTACTCAACCATTAAACATGTTAGTAGCCTTTGATTTATTTTGTCATCTTCAAAACATCATAAGAGATTTCCCTAACAATCTCCCCATTTTTGATGATGACAAAACAATATTTGAATATGCAGATTTTGTAAACATGCTTTTAAAAATATTAATTTAAATCAAAGGATATCAGAAGATAACAAATAGATTGAGCATACCAATATATAGAAAAATAATCGCAGCTCAATATTATGCCATAGATAATATCAACCAATCAACACATATGCATATTCATATCTTCTCCCCCTTTTTGTCATAATCAAAAAGTGATAATAATGGAAAAAGTATCACGTAGAGAATGATAACAAATATTTTGCATGAATTACAATTTCCAAAAATCAGCTTTTATAAAGTAAATCGAATATTAAAGATATGCAATATAGCTCACTTCGATCATATCAGCAAATATCCAATAAAAATCACGGATGCATCATGAAATTCACGTACCTTTTTTGTCATAATAAACTCAATAAAAGATTTGTTAATGACAAAAGGTAATAAAAGATGCACTAACCGGATTTTTAGAACAAATTCTGACACATTTATCTTTCCTTCCATCCATAATAATATCACGATCAATTCAAAAAGATTTTTCCATAAATGATCAAAGCTCCCCCTCAATTTGTTGCCTTTTTGAGATGATCACGATTCTTTTCCTTTTCTTTTGGATTTACTTTCTCCTCCTGTCATCATGACAATATTTGCAAATAGAAATAATTGTTGTTTGTGCACGTTGAACAGAATATTTTTCTAGTATTTCCTTTGTAGCAAGAACATCTGCAATGATCACTTGCATTTTGAAATTCGAGGCAAAATTTTCTTTTCTTTAATCAAGCTCATCTCGAATTCAACCTCCATAAGATAGTATATAATCTTCACAAATATTTGATCAAGCTTTCCAAAATTCATATGGAAGATTCTATTGTCATCTGCAAAATCTTATATAACAGATAATAATCTTTGCAAAAATGTCACGTAATATCTTCTTTTGATTTGCGAATCAACCTTGCTAGATATAATATATCTTCTAAGAATATAGCAAGAATATCCATAAATATGCAATAATATCTTTCGAGATCAAAGCGATTTCCTTGAGCATAAATTTCAGATATGCATTTTGCAAAAGGAAAATAGATATTTCTCTGACGTGCCAAAATTGTAATATCTTATATTTATGACAAAAGATATTCGCAATATAATAAACAATCATCTAAAATCATAATAAATGCACGTAGAAATTTGCAAGGCGGGATGATAAAAATATTCTCTTACCCATGGTATATGTTAGAAATATACCATTGAAAATAAAAATCATTATCAATCTTCATAGGAGATATTTTTCTGATTGCACCAAAATCTGCGTAGATTTGTAATCATTCTTGCCTTATTGAATTTCCTGCAATCAACTCATTTTCTTTTTGGTATCCATCAATTTGGATCCTTCCATGATGTTAGAGCAAAATATATAATCTCCAAATATTCTTTCTTAATTCATCATAACAAAGTATTCAAAGAAAGAATATTATGCACAATTATATTTTGAAAAATAAATTCTCACTTGGTCATAGTATGATAAAAACAGAGAATAATAAAATTCCTTGAGCATCTAAAAATATCTTGCATCATCACGTAAAACAGATTTTCAATTTGCAAAATATGATTAAATCTGAGAGTATAAAATTAGACAAAATAATTTGAATTATCTCAAATAATCACACGTATCAAATCTCAACTCACAAATCACAAAAACAAATCATACGATTCTTTCTTCCATACAGCAAAATATGATCATTATAAAATCTCAATCAACCAAGGATATATCGAATATGAGAATTATTGCCCAAATCAAATTGAGAATAAAAATATATACATTTCTTACCAAACTCTCTTTCTTCTTTCTTCTTTATATCCTGCAAAAAATGACTCATCTTTTCTTTGGTACCCATTTTTCTTGGGTCCATGAGAGTTAGAAGAATATGTTGTTTTTACCCAATCTTTCTTGATAGGTCTCCAGACTTTAGGACAATCTTTCTTGAAGTGTTTTGAATCTCCACAATTTGAACATTTGACGTCATTTCCACCAACAGGTTTTACAAACACTTTTTGAAAATGATTTTTGTAAAATGCCTTTGAAGGTTTTTGTCTAAGTCTCTCTTTTACTTTAGGAAAATCAATTAAAGAATTATTTTCCTTATTGAAACCAAGTCCTAACTTATTATAGTAAGGAACTTGTTTACAAAGAATATGCTCTAATGTTTTTGATCCATTTGAAAATCTTGTCGAAATATTTGAAAATTCTTTCTTCAAAGAATCATTTTCTTTAACAAGCAAATCTCGATTTTCTTTTATTTGTAGAAAATCTTTTTGTAAAATTTCAAAATTTTCTTTTTGAGAAAGATCTTGTTGCCTAAGTCGAGAATTCTCCTTTTAAGTTCGAAAATCATTTTAAGAGAAGATTTGAGATTTGAACAAAGCTCATTTATATACTTTGAAACTTTGAAAGGAATTGCTGAATGACTTACCTTGATTTCCTCATCGGATTCTGAGTCTGGTTCTGAATCAAACTCTGATTTTGAGTCAGTGTCTGAGTCAGACTCAGATTCTGAATGTGCCATCAAGCATAAATTTTCTTGCTCATCATTTTCTTTCATTGTTCTTTTATGGCCATTCTGCTTGTATTGTCTTCTTTTACTAAATTTCCTTCCTTTTCTACTCAGCTTTTTGAATTTCTCGATCATAAAAGCAAGTTCTTCGTCGTCCATGTCATTTTCTGAGTCTGTTTCATCAAAAACAGTATTAGATATTAAAGCGATGGACTTCTTACCTTCGGGATCTTCATCGTTGAGTTGTTCCACTTCATAGGATTGAAGAGTGCCGATCAATTCATCAACGGAGAGTGGCATAATCCTTTGAGTCTCCCGGATTGAGGTCTTGACATGGTTCCAATCTTTTGAGAGACCTCGCAAGAGTTTGTTGACCTTCATTGGGGAAGAAATTGGATGACCTTGATATGCCAAACCGTTTACAATTTCTGTAAAACGATTGAACATATCTCCAATCGACTCTCCTTGCTTCATCTTGAAGGATTCATATTTTCCGAGCAGGAAGTTTACTTTTGTCTCTTTTACACGATCGGTCCCTTCATATGTAACATGAAGTCTATCCCAAACTTCTTTTGCTGTTTCACATGAAGAGATTCTATTATATTCAACAGGAGACAATGCGCAATATAAAGAATAAATAGCTTTTGCATCAAGCGCTTCTCTTTTGGACATCTCCATCTGAGACATAGGAGCGGGGGGTTTGCTTTCTTTGTCTTTGTCATTCTTATTTGATGTGGATGCAGCAATGGGGTTGATTCCTCTTTCCACAACATCCCATTGCAAGGGATCTCTGGATCTTAGGAATGCTTTCATTTTGTTCTTCCACACGTCATATTCATTTCCATCAAAATATGGTGGCCTTGTGTTGCTTTGCCCTTCCATAAGTCCTGGTCCCAAGATACTAGCCATAAAGATCTTTAGCTCAAAAGTAAAAACACTTTTATAAACCGAGCACTTGGCTCTGATACCAATTGAGAGTGCTAGTATGAACACCTAGAGGGGGTGAATAAGTGTATAAAATAAACCTTGGCAAATATATGCGGAATAAAATAAACTTCGAGTAAAATAAAGGAGTTAAGGAAGACAATAAGAATACAGATTTATAGTGGTTCGGCTTAATCCAAGCCTACGTCCACTCTCCCACGCTAACATCCTTCTTGGTTGGATTCCACTATGCAATCAACAAGAGATTACAACTTCGAGTGCAAACACTTAGTAATAGATCACACTATCTCACTAAGTCACTCTCTTGGTATTTCTCTCACGATCACAAACGTTTAAGCTCTCAAGAGACAAGTATATGATCGAAAGTCGCTCAGACTTTGGAATTATAAATTCTACGCTCCGTCTCTTACTTGCTCATCGGTCCATGATCTCCTTAAATACTCCTCCACTTCTAAACTACCGTTGGACAGTATCCCGGAGAATCGTCTTCCAATATACCCATTGGACAGCTCTGTATCTAGAAGATTTGGTAGCCGTTGAGTGACAAAGGTAAAATCCCAAATTGATTCCGATCGCCCATACAAACGAAATATTGGTTTCCATAAGTAAAGCTTCTTCGTATAGAAAGTTCTTGTCTCCAAGATCCAATCGTCAATCAAATAGATTGAGTCAATCAAATCAATCTTGATCTGGAATCCAAACCATATCACTAGCCGTTATATGATTGGGCTTGAATTACGTTCTGTCGAATCTGGATGTAAAGTCTGATAGCAATAGATTTTACAATCTGAGTCTAAGTCTGGCAGTCTTCAGACTTTGAGTCTTGAGTTTGGCAGTCTTCAGACTTTGACACTGAAGTCTGGAAAACTTCAGAATATACTTTGGACATGTGTTATGTTCAGTCTTACAGTCGTCTTCGACTTTGATAATATCCTTTACATGTTCTATTATCTGCATGGTCTATTACTCAACCATTAAACATGTTAGTAGCCTTTGATTTATTTTGTCATCTTCAAAACATCATAAGGGATTTCCTTAACAGGTTGCAGGCCCACGATTGATGCAATCGACCTTACATTTGAAGTCATGTGAGTCAAATATGAGGCTGCGAGGCTCAAACCCAAGGTCACGCAACACAAGTTTGAGCTCGAACTCTAACATCAATGGAGCATGCAAGGAACCAAGAAGAAGAGATGGAAAATTTTAGATTTTTCTGAGAATATTTGATTAAGCTTAAATTCTACGTCATCGATGACATATGGAGTGAGCCGTTTCATCATCATCTACAAAAAAAGGTTAATATTTCTAAAAACTCCAAACCGGTACACTTATAACAAATTTTCCTCAAACTAATTTATTAACTACTACAAATCCCAAACTGGTACATTTTTGACAAATTTACCCAAAACTGGTACACGTGTAATAAATTTACTCTTTGTTAGTTTTTGTTAAATTTTACTGTCAAATTATTAAATTGAATGACATGTGACAGTTGGCTGATGTATCAGTTTATGAATTTACTCTTCGTTAATTTTTGTGATTTTTTTTTGTATTAATCTAATTTAACAAAAGGTATAATGTACCGGTTTGGAATTTTTTACCGTTGAATAAATTAGTTTGGGTAAATTTATTATAAGTATACAATTTTGGAATTTTTACCGTCATTTGAGGTAAATTTGTCACATGTGTACCAAATTTAAGATTTTTTATGATTAAAAAATAATTTTGAATAAATTTATCATATGTATATGAATTTAAGGTTTTTCAGAATATTAACCTTATAGAAAAAGTGGTGTTTGATTGGGTTTCTTTTGGTACTCACCGCACAATTATTTCCACGTGACGTGCCCTCATTCTTAGTCCTCAAAAAGTACAACTGTTCATTTCAGCATATTTGCTCATGATGCGTTGACGCGGCCTCTTCTTCTGTTAAGGACATAGGATGAGAGGGAGAGAGAACTTTTTGTCGGTCGCCTTATCTTAAATTCGTTTTATCACTTTTGCACGAATTGCTTATTTTGTTTGGAGAATTCATTACCTATTGTCCTTTTTCACGCACGGTATTTGATCATTGACATGTAAGTCTTTTAGCAAGTAATATTTACAAGTTACTATAACAGTTTTTTGAAAGTATCAACTCTTATTTGCACTTCAGAATTTACTAATTGTCTTCATAACCTACCAAGATTATCAAACTAATGTTGAAAATGCTTATATTAAAGTAAATAGTTTTGGAATCCAAACTAATCATCGCAGAGATAGCATAGATTGTTTTCTTCATCTCTATGTCCAATGGTCAACCTACATTAATCAGAACCAGAGCCTCGTTCAGTTGAAACAACTTTGACTATTGAAGCATTTTCATAGCTGAAAACATATAGGATATTGTTGAGAAGAAATATGTTGGTCCACAAGAAGATGCACAAGTAAAACATCTACAAGAGGATGCAAGGGATCATTGAATACCTTGAAAAAGGTACGGAACACATTTTAAGAAGAAATTCAAGTAAGGTTTGAGATATCTCGTAATATGCTCGGAATATCGCAAAATTAGATTAAAGAGGAGTGTTCAAATCACGATCCACTTTCCTAAAATAGGCAACCACATTTATTCCTTCTTCTCCGGCGCTATCAGGCACCTTGTGGGGCTTGGTTGCCTTGGGCGGTGGATATTTAATTAGTAAAAGAAATATCAGCCACCATCTTTGAAAGTGGCAGAAGATTCTTCCTTTAGAAAATAAAATTCTAACAGACTCAAACCCGAGGTCGCGCAACGCAAAATTGATATCAAGTACCTATAACGACGGAGTTTGCAAGGAAAGAGAAGAAAGATGAGAAAGAAAAATAGAAAAATAGAAAAATAAGAATATCCAATCTAGCTGAAATTTCAAATCATCAATGACGTGCAGAGCGAGCTACTTCCTTGTCATCTAGGAAACGCTGTGGTTTGATTGGTTTTCTTTTCCCATTGGCCGCTCAATTATTTCCTCATGACGTGGCCTCTTTCTCATCGACCAATAGTATTCGAGCTTATGGTCTTCGTGATAAAAAATGACTGACTGACTTCCTTGTTTCGGCCGCTTTCTCAACGACCCGTATTTCTTATTTCCTCTTGACGTGTTGACGCGGCCTCTTTCTCCATTGAGAACATCCGTCAGAGAGAAAGATCTGCTTAAACCGAGCAAACGGTTGCTATGGCGAGTTCAGATGCAGGAACATCATCTGGAAGTGAGTATCAAGTCTTCTTGAGCTTTAGAGGACCCGACACTCGCGTTGGATTCACTGACGTGCTCTTCCATAGCTTGGCCGATGTTGGAATTTGCGTCTTTCGAGATGACGAAGAACTCCGTGTTGGTGAAAGGATTGATGGATCGCTTCTGCGAGCGATCGACAACTCTCAAATCTACATACCCGTCTTCTCTAGGACGTACGCTTCAAGCCAATGGTGCCTCCGTGAGCTTGCGCAAATCGTGGCAAACACCTTGAAATCAGAAGGTAATAAAGAGATCCTACCTATTTTCTTTGATGTGGAACCTGATGATGTCAAGTTGAAAACTCCACTATATCACGATGCCATACTCAATTTGGAGAGTGAGAAGAAGTTGAGCAATGAGCAAGTCAATGTTTGGAGAGAGGCTCTCATGGAGGTTGATGCGATAAAGGGGTGGGAAGTGAAGAAGTACACAGGGTAAGTTAGCTACTATCAAGTCTTGTTTCTCTAATTTTCCTTAGCACTTAATCATAGATAGGAAAATTCCGGTAAGATAGAGGTGGGAGTTTTATTATGGTAACATTATGGTAACACGAAATGATGAACCTTTGCCACATCTGCAAAATGATGTGAAACTGCTTAACAAGGATATTAATAGATAGGTAGCTAAATTAATATTTTATCGTGGTCAGTGTGGGAGAAAAAAGCATAGGATAAAGAAACGCGCAATGCACATTCCTGTCTAATTATTTAATCCTTCAATACATTGAACATTTCTCCTCTTGAAGAGGCGATATTCAACTTTTATGGTTGGCGCTTGAACAAAATCATAACATGTCAATTCCAAATGCATAAATGTATATACATCCATTTTGCTATTCTCATGTTGGAATAAAGTCGAATTTCGGGTCATGACATGACGTGCAAGTTGCCAAGGGCCTAAAAGTATGTTTTGGAGTGGTGTCAATGTCCGATATGGACTTTTAGAATATCACTTCTAGATTTTTAGGGTTCGTTACTTATCGGATCATTGTGTAGCTTTTCTAGTTCTTGAATAACATCACTTCTTGCTTGGTAATCGTGATTTTGCATTTTTCACCTGGTAAAATGGGTTTTTATGGTCACAGCCACGGCGAGCTAATCAAATTGATAGTTGAAGAGGTCTTGAAAAAATTGAAGAAAAAACATAGATTGGTGACTGAGCATTTAGTTGGAATTGATGAGCAAGTACTGGCAGTAAGCAACTTATTAGACATCGACTCCGTTGGTACGAGACTCATTAAAATTTATGGCATGGGGGTATTGGTAAAACGACTCTAGCAAAGGTCGTTTTCAACCAACTCTCTTTTCATTTTGGAAAGTATTGTTGTTTCCTTGAAGATGTTCGAGCGAATTCATCAAAAACCGATGGCTTAGTTGACTTGCAAAAAAGATTACTATCTGAAATTGGCCATCCAAGGAGCATTAACGAAATGGATTCCGGAATGAAGAGCATTCAACAAGTACTTTGCAATAAGAGAGTTCTCATTGTACTTGATGACGTTGATAACAAAGAACAAGTGGAGAAATTAGTTGGAAACAGTGCTTTGCTTTCAGCATCTAGAATATTGATTACAACCAGAAATAAAGATGTTTTGCAAACCAATGGACCAAAGTATCAAATTTTAGAGTATGGAGTGGAGGTTATGACTATCGATCATGCACTTGAGCTTTTCAGTAGGCATGCGTTTAACAGAAACTTTCCTTCGGGTGATTACAAAGATCTTTCAAAGGAAATCGTATTTACCACTGGGAGACTTCCATTGGCACTTGAAGTAATTGGTTCGTTCCTCTATCACAAACCGCAAGAAATATGGCAAGAGACATTGGACAAATTAAGTAAAGCACCTCACGAGGATGTTTTTGGAAAGCTAAAGATCAGCTATGATGCCTTAAGTTTTGAGCAACAACAAATTTTCCTTGATATTGCATGCTTTTTTATTGGTGAAGATAAGACAAATGCAATGTACATGTGGAACGATTGTGATTTTCTTCCAAATACTGGAGTTGTTGTCCTCATTAGCATGTCTTTGGTAAAGATTGTGGAGAACAATAAATTTTGGATGCACGATCAACTCAGAGATCTTGGAAGAAGAATTGTTTATTTGGAAAATCGAATGAATCTTAAAGGGCGGAGCAGGATATGGAATCAAAAGGAGGCTTTTGATGCCACAAGAACAAAGGAGGTAAAGCCCTCCTAGAACCAACCATTTTTTGACAAAAAAATTCCTCTTTATTGAATTAGGATGCTTTCTCTCTCTCTCTATAATCCTTTTCCTGAATGAAATAGAATATCGATATCACTCATTTACTATTCTCATTTGTAGATAAGCAAGAAGGTTCAAGCACTAAATCTTGACATTTCCACGCGAAGTTCCCAGGATGTTGTTGTTCAAAGTAAAGAGATTGGAAGATTTAAACATCTAAGATTCCTTAAATTATCTAGTTTAACCCTTGTTGGCGACACAATGAATCATCTTGCCAAAGTGAGTTGGATTTCTTTAAGGAGTATCTATAAATGGACTAACATGTACCTAAACAAGGTAGTGGTTCTTGAACTTTCAGCAGTTGAGTTCTTGGATGATTCAAGATTACAAGATTTAATTAAGGTGTATTTCTATTCCATTTTTTTTTTTTATTTAGAAAGTAATACTTGATTCTTCATCTATTGAATATTCGTTCATTTTGATAGATGGCAAGTCAACTAAAAGTTCTTTCTCTTGAAAAATGTGGCAACTTAACCCGAACACCAGACTTCTCCGAATGCCTGAATTTAGAGAGGCTTACTTTCCGATCTTGTTTCGAATTGAGGGAAATTGACAGCTCTATTGGGAAATTAAAATGTCTCATTAACTTGAAGATTGAACATTGCTCTTCTCTTGAACATTTGCTTGAAGAAATCGGGGATCTAGTGAAACTACAATACTTTTTTGTCGAAGATACTAAAGTGAATAAACTCCCAGATTCCATATGGAAGTTGAAATCATTACGTGAGGTGTGCTTTCGGGGACGATGGATTCAATATTCAGGAAATTTGTGGGGCTTACCTAGTGCAAGTGGGCTGCTTGAAAAGTTGGAAGTGCTTAAAATCAGCGATTGCGATCTAAAAGATCTTCCTTCTACAATCGGAAATTTGCACTCTCTAAGAATCTTGGATCTATCATTTACTCACATTAGTGAAATTCCAAAGACCATTAGTATGCTTACTCGCCTACAAAGAATTAAGTTGCTCTACTGTTTTGAGATTCGAGAGTTGCCGACACTCCCAACAAGTTTAACTCATCTATTTGTGTCGTCTTCATCATTGCGGGTAGTCCCAGATCTCTCCAACTTGACTAATTTGGTTGAGTTGCATCTATTTAAATGGGGAAATGTAGGAGACAAACCTTGTACTGGTGGATTATGGTGGATTGGGAGGTTATCAAAATTGACCTTTTTAAGTGTTGGACTTGAAAAAGTCTCTATTCCATGGGGGACGGCTTCCCTTCCTTTGCTAAAACATCTTGATATATATCGATTGGACAAGCAAAATTTTCTGCCATTTTCCTTCTCTACACAAAGGCTAGGCCTTGATAATTTCAATTCAGCTGCATCACTCTCTCCGGGATTGAGAGATTTGACATTTTTATTTCTTGGTGATTCTCGAATGCAAGAATTTCAACTCGATGGGCTTCAACTTCCGCAACTAAAGGAGTTGCGTGTGCACAGCTGGGCACTCCTCAAGAGGTTGAGGCTATCAAGAATGAGGAAGCTGAGAGAAGTCATGGTGAGCTGGTGTCCAAAGCTAGTTGAGATCCAATTGTCTTGGGTGTTCGAATCATTGGAGGCCTTGTCTATTGATGATTGTGTGTCCTTGGAAAGGCTAGTTTACGAGACTGCTAATGAATTGATTAGTTGTGAAGGGAAACTAATTTTTCCGTCAAGAGTCTTAAATAAGTTGCGGGCTCTCACACTGCGGAAATGCTTTAAGATACTCAATATTCAAGTTGTAGGTACGTCGGAATCGTGGGAAAAGATTAACCTTGACTGTTGTTGTTGTCTACAAAGTCTTGGTGGTTTGGCAAACATAAAGAACCTGAAGAGTTTGGATATCTGTAACTGCAATAGCCTACGGGTTGTTGAGGGTGTCGACGAGTTGGAGTTTCTGGGCCAATTAAATGTTTGTTACTGCCGCTCGTTGGAAAGGTTGATTGATGTATCAACCACGAAACTGCCAAGTGATTGCAGCATATGTATCGACGATTGCAAGAAACTACGAGGGGTTCGGAATCCATTCAGTGGTCCCGTGATGAATCTAGGGCTTCCATCCGATGCTATAAGCATTAGAAAGTGAGTCCGAATCATTCTTTCTTTTCCTTTTCGATTTTCTTAATCCAACTATCACAAACATGAATTTAGCTTTTAGGTAGATTTGTAATAATTGTGGGAATTAAAAAAAAATCAAACGAACATGAATTATATTTGGTCTTACTCATTTTAAAACTCACTTGTTAAAATGTTGTTTTGATTTCTGCTCGCGTTTTCTCATTTTCTTTTCTTTTTACTATATACGAGAAAATTCTATTTGTGCAGGGCTAGTTTTTATCATAAATGATTGGAAAAACTTTAAAGAAATATTTACACTAGCTTAGAGTCTCTAATAAAACTATTCATCTTAGTTATATGGAGTGAAATGTTCAGTTTAGCAAATTTTTTTTTATTTTATGTAATATACTCTTTTTTATTATCATTTCTTACTTAATATATTTATTGTGGAGATGAGTTTGGTGATTTATGATCTCTACGGTGAAGATGCAACGTTAAAAAGACTAGTGCAGTAATGATGGAGTTATTGTAATTTTTTGGTTGAAAGTATTATTGATGGAGTTGAGTGTTAATTGAATTTGTATATGGTTGGGGTCGGCCAATTAGGATGCGTGTTCCCAATAGCATCTACAAAATATTTTTGAAGATTTTTTATTCTAAAAAGGAACAATGAAAAATTTAATTGGTGGATGATATATTTCCATGTTAAAGCATAAGGATTGTTTCTTTCAACATTTGGGGTGTCAAAAAGGCCTGCGCCAACTTGACCCGACTCAGGCCAAACCTTTCTTCAGATATGGAGCCGGTGTTAGCCGACGGGTCGGCCCGTTTTTGGTACCGGCACCGCATGAGACTTTTGGCCCCCCATCCGGGCCATCTCCCTCTCACTCTTATTTTTCAACTCTAATTTTTAGCCCCGCCAGTCCACCACCAACACTGCCACCGTCGCCGCCAACCACCACCGTCGCTGTCGGCACCCAACCACCACCACTGTCGCCAAGAAGAGGAAAGGAAGCTCAGAGGGTTGCGAAGAGGAAAAGAAGAAGAGGGCCTAGAAGTGTGATTAGTTCCAGTGCGGTCGGTTGTGTCTGTAGCTCGTCGTCACCCAACCACCACCGTCGCCGAGAAGAGGAAAGGAAGCTCAAGCGGTTGCGGAGAAGAGGAAAGGAAGAAGGGGGCTGGAAGTGTGATTGGTTCCAATGCAGCCGATTGTGTCCGCAGCTCGTCTTTGCCGACATTCGCCGTCGTTGGGCCTAGTTGGCCGATTCGCCATCAAAAACAAGGTGAGCCTCACTCCCCCATCCTGCGCTTGCTTGCTTCTAATACCATGTATTTACTTCTACGAACTTAAAATAGCTATTTTCGATGGGCGGGTACTTCCCGTTTTCGGCTTTGCAGGCAGGTGGCGATCGGCAGCATCATTCGGGCCTATCGTTTGCGTATTGGTTTTGGTTGGGTTTGGCGGTGTTCGAGTTGAACGAACCTTTGCGAGGCTACCAAATCGATGTTAGTGCCTTCGCGAATCTTCGGTTCATTTTCTCTTTCTGTCTTCTGTTTCTTGGGGGGGTTTGGTAGTGGTGGCAGGAGCCCTCTTTGGTCGTCAGATTAGATCTGGTCTACACTGCTAGTCCTTTTGCTGAAGTGGTTTTTCTGATCGATTCTCTAATGTACTGTTGTTGAAGTTTATTGCAAATCGATTTTGCTGGCTCTGTTGCTCCGGTATATTCTCCCCCCTGTTTCTCTCTATTGCTGATAGATTGCCACTTGTTGATAGGGGAAATTTGAAGGGTTTTGAGTACTTGTCCTTCTATCTATTACCCCTTAGAAAGAGAGAGAAGAATGGTAGATTACACGTGGTTAACCCAAATGGTTGTTTATGTGTCAACATATATTGTAAGTTGGGACAATGCCTTTCAAGTGTACCTAAGTTTACGGGAACCCTTTTCGATCTTGCAGTTTAATAATGCAATAGAATGGGTCACTTGGGGGCTTATGTACTTGTAGCATGTAAAATGGTTGAAGTACTAACTTTTAGTTCTGAATGCCGAGATCCTTCATCACGTAATCTCAATTTTTTAGTGCTTTGAAGTCTAGACTTGATATTACTTACTTTCAGTCTTTTAGGATACCTATTGCTTACTCATAGTCTGTCATACTATTTTATTTTAATTTTATGAAATTTAATCATTCCTATATAAATTAATTAACTTCATATGCATTATGTCATAGTGAACTTTTGAGACTTTTAGTTTAATATTGTCAAAGAGAGATATCTGAAATGAGTACTTTTATTGTCACGGGAAGAAGGATGAGATCTACAGTGTGGGAACTCTATAAATACACTCTTAATCAAGAAAAAGCTGAATGTATACATTGTGGGCCCTTATTGGTTATGCTAGTGGTCAAGGGACCAAACGTCATCTAGCTAGATGCAAGCAATGTCCATACGCAAACATCAAGAAAAAGCAATAGAGTGCATCGGGTCAGCTTTTGGGGTCAGTAGTTCTTCTAGTCTATGGAAATTTGACCAAGAATCTAGTGGAAAAGAATTAGCAATTATATTTGTTCTTGATGAATTGCCTTTCAAGTTGGTAGAGCATGAGGGTTTTCGGCGATTTGTTAATAAAATCCAACCAAACTGCATAATCCCCTCAAGTAACACTTTGAGGCATAATTGTTATGATTTATACAAGGAAGAAAAAAGTAAATTGAAGAAATATTTAATTGAGACATCTCCTAGAGTATGTCTTACAATCGAACACTTGGACCTCGTGTTTTATCTTTATCCACTTGAGCTTTTGCAATTGTGCTTTGGAATTTCAAAGATCATGAGCTTACCCAATTTGTACTGGCTGTTTGAGAACCTCATTGGAACAAAATCGGATCGTGCAATTTCTCCTTTTTGGCCAATGCTGAGTTTGATTTATTAGGACACTTGTTATGCTATTTAGATATAGTAGAACTAACCAATATCGGGACATATGCATGGGTTGATAATTGTTAATGTTCAGAGCTAAGCTTGTGCTAAAGTTTATACGTAAGCAATGTAATCCACAACCAAGTTGAGTGGGAACCCAAAAAAAAAAGAAAAAAAAAAGAAGAAGAAAGAACCCAAAAACCTGACTCGGTCTGACCCAACCGGGTTTTTTTGTTTAGGGTCTTATGTGTTTTGGGGTGGGTCGGATCGGGTCAGAGTGTGCCCCTTATAATTGGGGCAGGGTCGCATAACATCAAAATCCGACCCGACCCGACCTGACCCATTGACATTCCTATTTCTACGTACTTGAACACTGGTCAAGGAAGCATATGCATGGTGTAAAACAAACAAAAAATGGGAAGATTCCCAATGCTCATCTTCCCAACCTTTTTGGAACGACTAGCAAATTATGAGATGATTTGGTCTGCTTACCAAGAAAAAGTTATAATTATGGTTTGGTGGTACTACAATCATCATTTGATACCAAAAATTAAAGCAACCTCTTTTTTTTATATTTTTATTAGTATTTTCTTTTTAATATTCAGTGACATATCTTTTTCATTGATTATTTTTTTCCTTCCGTTTTCCATATAATGAAAAAGCAAAAAGCATGTATCTTTTTCAATCTCAACAAATTCCATTAAAACCTATATAAATAGATAGAAACTATTCTAGAGTCTTGGAAAGACACTATATAGATTAAACACGGTGCTTGATTTGATTGCGTAATTTTAATCATTTCATTCCTCTTTTGAAACTTTCATGAAAGATTGGTTGTGATTTTATTTTTCAGGAAACATGCTTCGATTGGACCTAAACTTGTTTTGGAAGGCTTGGAGTCGAGTGATGATTGTTAGCACGCAGGGACTGACAAGCATTTTATATCAACATTTTGGGTGACAGGACTCTCTCAAGTCTCGACACTTCTTGCAGTTGCACTTGCTTACCCCGTGAATTCTTGAACTTTTTGTTCATGGTGGCGGTCGAAGACACCTGGTCGACTCGTTGTGGCTGCTGAGTCCGGTTGGTGTCGCAACCGAGTGGAATTGAAGAAGCCGGTCTCTTTGACGCCTCTTGACTCATTAGGGCCATGCTGCATTTCCAGTTTTCGCCATCGCCATTTCTATTTCCCACGCTTGTTTCAGTTCTCTTTGCTCTTCTTCCTGTGGGTCTCTTCCTGTCTGCGATTTGCTTGACCAGAATTCCATGGACAAGATAGAATGGTTTGTTGGGGTTCTAAGTCGTTTCTTTAATTATGGATTGCTTTTTAGCTGTCACAACTGTTTTTGGAACGAGATTATTACGGAGCAATGCAGGGCAAGGACTTCGTCTTCACTCTGTCTAACGGCCTGAGGCAGAGGATCTTATCATTCCATGGTTTATTGGATTTGATATTGGAATGAGAATTTAAATTTCTTTTGCGATCCTGACTTTATTCTCTCAACGGTGAAGAGTCTGAATGTCTGCTAAGAATGACTGACTTCAAATACCAGATTACCAGGACATCAAGTTAGGATGCAGGGGAGACCTCATCATTTTCAAGCTAGATATATGAATTACCCCCGTGGCTGATTAAAGAGAGGTACTCTTCTTCACTTCAACATTTCTGAACCTTGGATACTTATAAGATTCCTCCTTAAATCAGTTACTTCAGGATTGATGTGTATCTTTTCAATTGGTTTTGACAATTCATTCAAATTGCCCGTCTTGGATGGATAACTGCAAAAGTTTAGTACAAACAGATTAAGCATTTGCAGAATAATGCTGCATCAAAGGCCTAATCCAATGCATGAAATCTACTAGTTATAGCCAGGAATGTCTCTAAGACGGGATAGGACATGACATGAACAGCATCATACATAGAACAGATACGACATGACATTGATACATCTTTTCTATAATCATAAGTTATTTCGGCCTTATAAGTGACTATTGTCTCAAAGATTATCACTCTCCCATTTCATTCGACTCAAAAGGTTCAACTCAAACATGAATATCTCCAGGCTTGTTGTCTTCTAGTAGCTGATCTAGTCATATGTTACCAGAGACAAAGATGTCAATATCCTCTTTAAAGCGTACTATGGTGAATTTAATTAAGCTTTTCTGGAAAGTTATAATGGAAGAACTTAGACTTAAGATACAATTGCAAGTAAAAGTTAGTAGTTTCAGCTGAAATGCTATCATTTCACCAACGGCAAGAAAATGACTGCGAACATTGGAAGATTTTTCACTTATGTAAACATATGCAACTGGGAGAGTGTCCGATGTCTCAATACAAACTACGACATACAATCGAACAGAAAATATCTCCTTTTACCCCAGTTGGAAGTCCATTGGATAGCAAAAGAGTGATAACCAGAGGACCTTTATATGGGAAGGAGGTAATATTTTTCCTTTTTTTTTCCTCTGTAATTGAACATGATCAATGATAGGATTATCCTCACAGTCAGGAATTGTCTCAGGAAGACGAGATCTTGAGCCCCAGTGCTCGTTTATCTCTAAATATCATCCTTTGCTTCCTATAACCTTCTTTCCACTTTGTTCTCCCTCAGTCATGGGTGAATCAAGATTAAAGCCATCCAACCTGGAAAGCCTAAATGACTGCCAAGATTCTAAATTGTAATTGCGATTCAAGTTTGACCACCAAAAAAAAAAAAAAATTCACTAGTCAAGACATTTGTTTCAAATGTTTCCCTTCAGTCAAAAATATAATCTTATGTATCGAAGAATAATCCCATATGGATGCATTTTGAAGCTGTCTTGCTCATTAGACAAAGAAAAGCTTTAATGGAATTTCCTTCACCAGGTGATTCTGCTTCATTTCAGTCCTCGTTGTTTGAAGATTTCTTAGATGGGAGGAAAAATCAAGATCTGGCACGTCCACTTTGAACAATGACAACTTGTCATAATCAGCATCCAGGTAAAATCGACATGACTGAAATAGGTTTTTTCATATTTAATCCACAGAAAGCTGAGATATAACCCTCTCTCATAATAATGGAGCTTGCAAACAAGCATTCATGCATCTTCAGTGTCATCCATCATTCGGATGATATTTGAAGTGATGGGATGTATGTAAAAACATGGCTCACTTAATCACCACGGGCATTATTCTCCACAAAGAAGTAATTGTATGGGGAATATACGTAATCAACACTAGTTTGAAGATAAGAATATCCAAGTTAGATTCCACATCCATACTAGTTTACTATCTAACAACATATACTTTAATTTTCACTTACAGTTTATTAAAGTCAAATTCCTTCATCTTGCCTTTGCCAACTATATCAAAGCTAAAATCTATTGTGTCATCTACTGCCATGGACGACGACCTCAGGAGAAAAGGAACTCCAGTCCAAATTCAGCATCTGTTGATTTATGACCAACATATCAGATTGTCATATGATATGGCCAGAAATATGTATAAACAATCTTCCTTTTAAAATTAAGAACACTTTGATTTGATTTTCGAGTACATACAAGGCATGCTGCACTAATTTTTACCGTGACATCCAAAAGAGCAATTAGGCAGGCCATATTAAATTAACAATAATGTCCTAAACAAATTAATTAGAGAGCTATGAATTCTTGTGGTACCATCCCACATCTGAAATGAACTGACTGAATTATTAGATTTGTCAAGCTTACGGAGTACCTAGTAATGATTTATCCTCTTCCTAATTAACCACTGCAATTTCCTTAGGTGATTCTGCCATCTGCAAGGGAAATAGTGAGGATAGCATAAGAGAAAGGAGAATCCCAATGGCCCCGGAATTTTCTAAAGAAAGGGGAAAACAAAATTGGGAACCCCTTTGAGTTGGCTATAGTACACAGAACCTCCTCTTTTCGTGAAGACAACATCTCTTTGTCAAAACATTGCAGCTATAACATTCTTGCACTTATCTCTTTTGCAAAAGCATATGTGAACTAGCCTTTAAGGGACCTCAGCCAGTCTATTAAAGTTAAGAGCCCAAAAGTTGACATATAAACAGTTCATACAGGAGCAGCACTTACCAACACAACGTCGTCAGGGGGAGAGTCGCAAGCTTTAAATTTAAGATTGAGCGACCAAAAACACAAACATTTATGTGCCATGGTCATATGTTTCTGAAGATTCACTTCTCATCAATCCATAAATGCAAATGTAAAGTATCTTCAATTTGACAGCAGCAATTAAATGGCCATCTAACCACCCCGACAATAGCGACGATCATTTCAAGATTTCTCTGTCTTGATTCAAGTGGGACATTAGTCTCTCATACTTCTAATAAGAAATGTCTGAAGAGGTTCAACTATACTGCAAGGGGATCCACTATAGCTATTGCAAAAGATGAAATTGATGTATTGAACAGTTCATAGAGGGGCAAAGCGGAGGGCTAATCCAATATAATCTATGCCAAGCAAAGAGCAAAGATGCTAATTTAACATGAGAAATGATAGCATTGAGCTTTAGCAATAAACTAAGGACCGTTTTATTACAGCCTGAAAAAACATAGGTCCTATCACATTCAGATCATCCACTTTCCACCACAATTAAATTCAATTACAATGAATGACTTGTAAAAATAGATATCAGAACAGCTTCTTATGATGTCAACTTTTCTTGGAAAAGAGATGCAGTGAAATAGCATACTCTGTGTAAAATCTGTGCCCTGAGTAGTGAAAATTTACTAGTCATACCTCAGAAGTTCAGACAGTGAGCTAGAAAATGCTGTAAGTCATAGTGGTTTTGTTTACACAAGCGTTTACATTACGGTGAAACTGCAAGGGGCTATAGACTTCCAGCAATGGGCTTATAGCAATTCTGAATATAAATTTACATATAAGCTTGTTTCATAGGAAACTACACGACGCAATTTCGGATGTCAAATGCACCATAATACCCAGAGACATATTCAAGAGTAAACATAATAATTTAAAATATAGAAATTTTCACTTTGCCCAACCTACAAAATCATAGAAGATGCTCTCGAATGAACACGATAAAGCAAATCGACACAAATCACAAAGAGGGCATTCCTAAATCAAACTGACCCACTGTGATGGAGGATGGACGCGAAACGAACGTGACAATGAGAGACAAGGCATGACAAAGCGAAAGTCCATCGGAACTCTTCATTTTGCATCTCATCACATTCACCACCGCAAAACTTTGCGCCCTCACGAACGACCTCTGTTTTTAACACTACGAAACAAGCAGCAAACATCTATATCTCAGAGCTGCGAGCAACGAAGACGCAACGGAACTCCTAAGAAGCCCCATAACCGAAGGACATCGATCGACAGATTGAAAAAGCTCAAGATCAATGCGCAGGTCAACACAGAATGAATTACTAGACTGAGACAAGCATAGGATCCACGGGTACCTTACTTGCCATTGTGACAGCAGGCATGCTCGAGCGAGGGAGAGAGATCACCTGCATTCAAGTCGAGAATCGATGCTGAACTGAGACGAAACGTGAATGGAAATGGAGATCACTTTCCCCGGACGAGAGAGCAGCGAACTGGTTTTCTGAGGTTTTGAATGGCAACCGTATATATAGAGTAGCTTCGAATAAATTTCCGATTTTGCCCCTTCGGTGGGGATCATTTTTCACGAAGTTGCCCCCGATAATGCTCTAATATGTCTCAAATAGGCCTCTCGATTAAGTCTTGCATGGGCCTGATCCTTTTGATCCAAACAAATATTGGTCGTTGTCACGTGGGCCCACATTGGCGCGAACATGATCAAAGGCCCTGACAGAATTGAGACACGTGGACACGGGAGTTGTTTGTCATTCGTTAATCAAATTTTGGATCCAAACGAGTCTTTATTTTTGCAACAACTCTAAATTTGAAAAGACAAATGTCGATTGTATGGTTAATGTAGTACCAATGAGTAATCATGTTATCTAGGCAATTTGAATTTATGGGTCTCAATTAACTTTAACATTTGAGTTTTGAAATTATCAATTTACTTTTGAACAATTTCTTCACTTGTCAACGTATAATACATGCAATTGTTAGAAAAAATTCATTTTAGAAAATAGGAGTAGTCACCTATTAGTCACCATGTATCTGAATAAGAGAGTATTTGCCGGGGAAAGAAAAGTTGCATTCATCATCTTTATTTGAGATAAGAAACCAAATATTATTTATCTTTGGAATGTATTTGAGAATCTCATCTTGTATAATTTAAACAGAAGTTCCAAATATTGCTTTGATTGCAAGGCAACATGGATTAAGAATCAAGAGTTAATCAACTTCGCAATTTCACACTTGAAATAATTGAAGGTAGTTTGAATTACACATGAATGTAGTATCTTGAAGGATTGCTTCAATTACATGTAAAGTTGACATTTATCTTCTTAATCGAGGGCCACGTAGCACATCATCCAACCAATTGCAAGTTGACATGTGACATAATGAATATTCAGGAACTACTAAAATGCACATGATTATGAATTAAATTAGCAATATAGACCATAGAAAATGCATGAAAAGTATAAACTTGAAGAATTATTGTAGAATCCAAACAGATTTTGACTGTCCATTACCTTGGATACTATACTTGGAAACCACATGGTCAAATAACCTTGATGGATTCGAGATATGTAGACTCAGGTCTAGGCAAGCATTTATCCTCACATTGATAAAATGTGTGTTGAACTCGTCATTGCTTTTCAAGCCCATATCACATGCCCATTGTCCCACCAAGGAGAGAACACTTTTGTCTGAGAGTAACTTAAAGTGGTTTGAGTAGGAATTAAAGAAACTCACAAGAAAATTTACGTCTTATCATTATATAAAGGAGGATTTGTTAAAGTTGTGTTGTATTACATTTGCTCCACCTCTTCACTATTGGAACAATGATTTTAACGTCCCAGTAAAGCATTAACTGTTTGCTGAGCAAGCCCATCACCGCAGCTTCAGTAGATACGACCAAGCCGACAATTCACCTTAACCCAAGCTTGTTCTCCGTAGAGAGACTAATGAAAAAAAAAAAAAAAAAACAAAAAAGTACTTATGTCTATTTGAGGCTCTGTCGTATACTTTGCTCCACAAATTGAATGGGTTGGTTGTGCCTCTTGAATTTTATGTTGAATGTCTAAGTTTTGTTTTTCTCTGATTATTTTTATCTTGAAGTAAATATTTTTTTGCGAGCTTTATGAATTTTTTAGCAAGCCATCTGTTCGTGTAGGTAAACAATGCATATATGCGCGACCGACTTTTCTTCTAGTCAACAAGAAGTTGCAGTTTTCAGACGAAACTGGACGAGACGGGGGAGGCAAAGCCCTGCCTTATAAAACTACGCGTAGAAATTGATCTTGCAAAGGAAGAAGTAGAAGCAATGAAGATGAATTTGAAGGATAGGGAGCGTGAAATGGCGGGAACTAGAGGATACTGCCAACACCTTCACCCCCATTTATTACTGTGGAATGGAAAATTTGCAACCACAAAAGAGGATGGATATTGGTGCGGCGGCGAGTTCGACGGCATCAACATCCATGGCAACAATGACGATAGCATCCAAAAACGAAGGCTTTGAAAAAGTTGATGATGGGGGTCTACATCTTTTGCACAAATGGTTTAAGAATAATCTGTTCTAAGTCGCACTTAGATGCTTTCTTAGAAGGACATGGAGGTTCAGGGAAGATTCCCAGTAGCATCTCCTACTTCAAATGAAACGAAACAAAGAACTAATTTTGTCCGATACAAAGACAAAAACCAAGGAACAACACTAGAATCAACAGGTGGAGCTACGCCTAGACATCACAAAGGAAACAACGAACGACTAATCATCAATTCTCCAAGTCAAAGCATGGTGTCTTATCAGACGATACATACACAAACTCCCTTCCCTCAAGAAGCATAGTCATCTTGATTCTCGTGCAGTAAAGAACATAATGCAGATCTCTGTTCGTCTTCTTCTGGTGGGCTTTATATACGTCGTGGGTTGTGGATGGCGGCAGAGAAGGATATCCATCACTGAAAAACGGAGTCTGTTTCTCTATTATTCTTATATGCTTTGTTGGGACATTCTTGTTGCATTACTTGAAATTGTATTGGGTACTTGACCGACTTTCACTGGTCCTGCGGCCGATAACCAACGTTAGACAAAGAATTCACTAACCGTCATGTTCATCCTTCTTCATGCAAAAAATCTCGTGAAATAAGATCAAATCTTTGTAAAAATTTGTAACCCAACTTTTCTTTTTGGTCGCACTTTTTGCTTGAAATCTAGTCTTATCTTAAATTCTTGATATCACTTTTGCACGAATTACTTATTTTGTTCGGAGCATTACCTATTGTGTTCGGGTAACTTAGCAATAAGGAGAAAACTGATGATATTAAGTGCAGCACATTTTATATATTCAATTATCAATTATCATAACTTTATAAATTAACTTGATTAATTGAGTAATATGTTGAGGAAAAAGCCATTGCCCATGCAGCACAATTTGAGTAATTTCGGGCTTTTTGGTTAACCAAAATTACTTTTTTGAACCCAATACTCTGTCGGCTATACAGGGCTCGAATGATAACCATTTGGCTAGAAACTAATTTCTAGAAGAGAAATAAATTTTTCTATTTCTATTCTTGGATGAATTTCTAAGAAAAATATGTGTTTTGTAATGATACAAAATTTTTATTTTGAAATAGAAATTCGCTTGATAACAACACAAAATTTCTTTCACCTAAGTGGTGGTGGATGGTGAATGGCAGCAGATGCCGGCCAACGATCGGTGGTTAATAGATGATGATTGGTGGCCGGCAACCGATGGATGGAGAATGGCAGCAAACAACGGCGACGGCAGTTGATAGACGATGACCTAGCGGACGATAGATGATGGCCAGTAGTGATGGATGGGTTGCTGGCTAGAAGCAAAGACGAACGATGAGAAGTAAAAAATTCTGATTTCTATTCCAAATCTAATTTTAGAATTAATTCTATAAATAGCAAAATGAAATAATTTTATCAAATTAAATTTTTATTTTAGAAACAAATTTAGAACAAAAAAATAGTTTAGGAATAGAAAAAAATGGTTATCATATTTCAACTTTTAGAAAAATTACTTTGCTTTTTCTGGCACTTTGCTTTTTGGTCTTCCGAGGAGTAAACATGATTTCAACTTTTAGAAAAGAGGAGAGCTTCTGTTCTTCTTTTCATACATGGTGTTGATCATTGACATGGATATTCGTTTAGCAAGTAATTTTTTAATAAGTTACTACAGTCTTTTCGAAAGTATCAACTCGTATTTACACTTCAAAATTTACTAATTGCTTTCATAACCTACCAAGTTTATCAAACTAGTGTTGAAAACGCTTAGATTAAAAGCAAATAATTTTGATATCCAAACTAATCGTCAATGTGATGGCACAGATTGTTTTCTTCACTCTGTGCCCAGTGGTCGACCTCCGTTATCAGAACCAGAGCCTCGTTCAGTTGAAACAACCTTGACAATTGAAGCATTTTCATAGCTGAAAACACATAGGACATCGTTGAGAAGATATATACCAGTCCAAAAAAAGGATGCACAAGTAAAATATCTATGAAAGGATGCAAGGGGGATCATCGAATACCTCCAAAGAGGTATGGAACACATTATAACAAGATATTCAAACCATGTTCGAGACATCACGCAACATGCTCGGAATATTACGAAATTAGATTGAAGAGTGGTGTTCAAATAATGATCCAGTTTCCTAAAGTAGTCCACCACATTCATTGTTTTATCTCCGGCACTATCAAGCACATTGTGTGGCTTAGTTGCATCAGGCGACGGATATTTAATTAGTAAAAGAAATATCACCCGCTATCTTTAAAAGTGGCAGAATCCTACTAGACTCAAATTTCAGCTCGATCACTATCAATGGGAGAGAATTACCAAAAAAGTCATAAATCTATTATAATTATGCAAATTTAGTCATAAATTTTTTTAACCAATTTAGTCATAAATTTTTTCCAATTATGTTAATTTAGTCAATCTAGCCAAATTTTACAAGCTGATGTTGATGTGGTAATTTTTTAATGCTGTTGACACCTAAATTTTTGCCCAAAAATATTTCATGTTAAATTATTGCATATAGATTATCTTGGCATTTAATATAGTGTTTTAAATGGAAGATATTTTTACATTAAAAAAATTGAAAATATATAAAAAAAGATTAAAAAAAGAAAAGAAAAAAATTGGGGTCAATGATCTAAATGTGACTAGCCAAGCCCAGGGAGGTCAGATTGGAATTTAAATGGCAAGTTGAGGCCAAAATGTAATTTCCAAAAGTTGAGGGACCAATTCGCAAATTTTGCAAAATTTGCGCCCGAGCCCATAAATCATCATCTTGGTCACAAATTAAGTTGAAATTGAATTTGGGTCAAGTCGAATCAATCAAATTGAGCCAAAAAGACCAAATTTGTATTGAATTGGGTATTTTTGGATAAGAAAATGACCAACTTTGAGGACTTTCTTGCAAAATTAGGCGGGTAAAATTGAAAATTCTGGTCGAGATCTTAAATTAATATGCATGAGCTTGCTAATTGATCAAAAATCACAGCCAAATTGATGGATTAAAGCACTCAAACCAGCTGACAAATCTCAGTCCACAAGTTAGTTTGATTTTGGAGTTGCTGAGTAAGCAACTTGGTGGCCCCACCATATCCTTCTCACCTGCCCAACCAGCCTAATCTTTGCACGTGATGGAAGAACGTAATGAGTTAGTACAAGTGGACAGAAATTGGCCAGGGATAAGCTGCTAATTGCACGGGAAAGTCGCAGCAAAATCCGCTCACTCAACAGCTGCGAAATTTGAAAATTTTGGTCAAGTCAGAAAGTGCGTGAGCTGGGTCAATTGACAGACTTGGCAGGTGGACAAAAGCCGACCAAGAGACTGATGAATTTGAGGGATAAGATCACGGAAGCAAGGTCTTTCAAGGGAGGAGAGAGAGGAGACGAGAGGGAGAGGATAGAGTTCGCGGTCGTCCCCCAAAGAGGCCCTCAGAAGCAACTCCAGAAAAGCAAACACGGAAATTCCAGATCAACCTCCAGAGAGAAAAGAGAAATTTTCGCAACCTTGCAGCCAAAAATAATCAAAACCTTCAACTAGAGAGTGAAACGTCACTCAAATATATTTCCATCCATAGGTCGCACGTCCCAAATGGAGTTCGGGAAGGTCTCCTAAAGACCCCCAAAAACACCTCCTGGTGGGCCAAGAAACACTGAAAATTTTTCCAAGTGTTGAGCCTGATTGGTCACGAATGAGAGAAAGCGAGTGTTTTTGAGAGAGTTGAGAGACAAATGAGGAAAATCCATGACTTACAAGCCAAACTAGAATACATATAGTTTGGTTTTGTTTTAATTTGGCCAACAAAAGAGGTTTTGAAGCTTGATTTTGGAGGTCAATGAAAACCTCCGTTATCATTTCTTTCTTTGCAGATCTCGTTTTCCAGTTGAAGAAGCCAACTTCCACGGGCCCCTAAGGTAATTTCTCGGCTTCCTCGGCCAAGAGTCACTTGAAAAAGAAACTACGAAGCAAGGTAAGAATCTTAGACGTATTTTTGGTCAATTTTGAACATGTTTCAACCATGAAAAATCAAAATGAAAACTAGTCCAAGAAACTGATTTTTGAGGCTGGAATTTTTCTGAAGTGTTGAAATCTCTTCGAGAGTTTTGCGTGTGTGCTTCTTGGAGAGGTCGTTTTGATGTTGTTTGGTGGGTCATTCTCTATGATATTTGTTGCATTTTAAAGCTCATGTTACCTACTTTCATTCGGATTAAGTAGTGTTTCCCTTAGATCTCGTATGTGATGAGTGTTGGGGCTTGAATATGGGCATTTAACTTGTTTGCTTGACATGGGTTCAAACCCAGATTTGCAAAATCAGCTCAAATCCGCATATTTGATGACAATTTTAGCTTGGTTCCAGTGTGTTTTAAGCTATGATCTCTATCTAATATTGTTCTTTGCATGTGGTAGTATAACCTTGATATTTTAGTCCCACATGAGATTGCTTATGAGTGGAGATTGAAGGCTGCAAACATGGCTCGAGGAGGCTATTGGGGCTAGTTTAATGCACACCAAGTGTTCGACAAAACGCCCAAACTAAGCTTCGATCTTGAAACGGTCGATTTGGGCTTGATTATTATGATATTCATGTGTTGTGTTACTCCATGTTAACATAGAGCGGTTTAAGGAATTTATTAATTTAAAAATATATATAATTAAAAAAAAGAAAAATATGAAAATTTCAAAAATATCAAAAAATGTTAGATAGCATCAAATTGGGATAGAAATGACATATATGAAATTTTCCTAATTTTAAAAGGTCATTTTCCTAATTTAATGTTATTTTGGTATTTTATAACAATTTTTGTAAATAATCCATTTTGCGTAGATTAAAACTATTTAAAGTAATTTCATGCATATTTGAATTCTCATTTTGCTCATGGGGTCCTGTCCCAAGGCATGAATAATAAGACCATGTAATATTATTTGCTCGACTTGTATCGGGTTTACCTTTTCCGTGTTTATTTTCAAGTCATTTCAATTTTTTGGATGTTTACTTATGCGCCGCTTTTCATTAATTTGAGTATAAATTTCTCTTCTAAATTATGTTAGGATTAGTCTAGACATTAAAAAAAAAACTATAAAAACATTTGCATGGACACTTAGTTGTTTCATAAATATTATAATTGGTAATCAAGATTGTGTGGCCATTTAGATAAACAACCTTCCAATTTAGTGGTACCGCAAGGGCGCTAATAGAAACATTGGCGTAAACAAGTCCCCGTTCCTAGAAATCTCTGGATGCGTAGGAATCGAGACAACACTCTTGTGTCTTGATTGGTTTCTAGCCGACCCCAATAGGCTAGTGGCAATTCCCAAAATTATATAGATTATTAAGAACTAAAAATTCAAAATCCAATGTCGCGCGAGGTATGGGCTTGAGAGAGCTCGCGCTTAATTTAGGGCCATTGGTCCGCCTCTTTAGGCAAATACCCCTAAACCTTCTTCCTTTTCCCCGGACGAAAAAAAAGAGGTCGTGACAATTATTATTTTTTATTATTTTCGAATTTTTGTATTCTTTTTGTATTCTTTTTGTCTTTTCTTTTTTCTCTTCTCCCTCTTTTGGCATCATTTTTTCGCAATGGCTAGCAAGGCTTTGGCGAGGCTTGCCAACCACTAAGCAAGGGCTTAGCTCTCCAGTGCCTCATCGGCCACTACAAGTAAAAGAAGCCAAAGAGGAAGAAGAGAAAAAAGAAAAGGAAAAAGTAAAAAAATTAATAAAAATTCGAAAAAAAAATATATAAAAAAATTATTTGAAAATTTCGATGTTAGTATCAACCGAACGGCTAGTGCTGGCTAGCATCCGCGTCAATGGTGCCCAGCCAAATTTGGCCGGATGAACTGAATTTGTACCATTGTAAAAAGTTTATGATTAAATTTGCCAAAAAAAAAAGTTTATGTCCATCCAAACTTTTAGTTCAATCTCCTCAATAATCTTTTCAAATCCAGTTTTTGTCGATATTCAACTTTGCTTTGAGGCTTCCATTATCGGCCTTCTCTTGTTGGATTGACGTCCTCACCGAATGTCCTTTTTTTTTTTGGCTTTTAGCCCCGCAAGAGAAAGTGTCCCTTTCTTGGAATCTTAACAAATGATCCACTTAGCAATCTTTGCAACTTGTTGATAAATAATATATGATGGATAAGTGCGTTCTAGGTCCTAAAATTTGTTACGAAAGTGTAATTGAGTTCTAAAACTTTATAAAAAGTGTAATTGAGTCTTAAAACTTATTAAATTAGTACAATCAATATTAAAGACGTAGATCATAGCTCAATGTTAAATCCGATCTCAACAGATGCTGCATTTGGAAAGGAGTTCCTTACCTCCCGAAAGTCGTTGTCTGTGGTCGAAGATGACGGAGTGGATTTTAGTTTTGATACAATTGGCAAAGGCAAGATAAAGAAATTCAACTTTGATAAACTGTACATGAACCTTAAAGTATAGGCAGCTAGTTAATAAGTCGGTATGGATGTGAAATCTAACTTTAATATTCTATCTTCATACTTGTGTTGGTTACATATATTCACCCCTGTACAATTACCTCTTTGTGGAAATTAATGTCCGTGGTGATTAAGTGAGGCATGCTTCACATACCATTCAACCACTTCAAAATGTCCATTAAGTGAGGCATGATTACCAAGCAAGAAGTGATGTTATCCAAGCACTGGATAAAATAAACAATGATCCGATAAGTAACGGGACCTTAACAATCTAGAAGTGATATTCTAAAATGTCCATAAGAAGTAGGAAATATGGGTCGTTGAGAAAGTGGCTGAAACTTGAAACAAGGGAGTCAAGTAACTTTTCACGACGAAGACCATAAGCGCGAATGCTATTGGTCGACAAGAAAGAGGCCCCGTCTTGAGAAAATAATTGCGCGGTGATGTGAAATTTCAGCTAGATTGGGGCAAAAGAACGTTTCAAGTGCCATAACTTTGGCCAAATTGACACTTAAGTGTCATAACTTACGAAAGATACACTTAAGTGCCACATTCGAAAAAAAAAAACGGATCACTTGAGTGCCACTCCGACCAAAATCCGGCCAAAACGCCAACATTGCGTTTTCCGGCGAAGCGCCCAAAATGATGTCGTTTTGCACGGCGACGTGGCCAAAACGGCGTCGTTTTGGGCCGTGGTAAAAAATTTAAAAATTAATTAAATTAATTTTAAAATTAAATTTAGTTAAAATATTTAAAAATAATAATTTTAAAATTAAATTTGGTTGAAATATTAAAAAAAATTAATAATTCAAAATTTAAAAAAAAAAAAAAAAAAAAGTGGGGAGGCGGGCCGAGGGTTAATCCTCGCCGCCGCCGCGCCCCTCCACCGCCGGGAAGGGCTGGTGACGGCGGGGGAGGGTCGGCCGGGTCGCCGGGCCCGGCCGGGGTCGGCGACCATAGCCGACCGGCGGCGAGGGTTGGCGGCCCTCGCCCGGCCGGGGCCAAGGGCCGCCGCCCGCCGGGGTGGAGGGCCGCCGACCCTAAATCGGGCGAGGCCGCGACCCTCCCAAATCGTGGCGAGGTTGCGACCCTCGCCGCCGGCCGGGGGTCGGCCGGGGTCGCCCCGGCTAGGGCCCGGCCGACCTCGCCCCACCGTCGCCGCCCTTCCCGGCGGCGGCGGGCGGCACGGCGACGGGCCGAGGGATTAGCCCTCACCCGCCTCCCCCTTTCCTTTTTATTTTTAATTATTTTTAATTATTTTTAATTTTTTAATTATTAATTTTTTAATATTTCAACTAAATTTAATTTCAAAATTATTAATTTAAAATATTTTAACTAAATTTAATTTTAAAAATTATTATTTTTAAACATTTTAAATAAATTTAATTTAATTATTTATTTTATTTTATTTTTTTTTGCCACGTCGCCCAAAACAACGCCGTTTTGGCCACGCGCGTGAAAACGGCATCGTTTTGAGCTCGGTTTGCCGGAAAAGTGCCACGTCGACATTTTGGCCGGATTTTCGCTGACATTAGCACTCAAGTGATCCATTTTACTCTGATTTTGGCACTTAAGTGTACATTTCGTAAGTTATAGCACTTAAGTGTCCATTTGGCTAAAGTTAAGGCACTCTAGGGGTCTGCGCGTCGCTAGATTGGGTATTCTTAGAAAAATATAAAATTTTCTATTTATCTATTTTTCTTTCTCAACTTCTTCTTTCCTTGTAACCACTGTTGATATATATTGGATATTTTTAGGAAAATCTAATTTTGTAATACTCCAAGCATGCTGCGTGATGCCTCGGACATGGCTTGAGTTTCTTCTTATAATGTGTTACATGCCTTTTTCAAGATATTCGATGATTCCTTGTATCCTTCTGTAGATGTTTTACTCATGCACCTTCTTGTGGACAAGCATATTTCTTCTCAACGATGTCCTATATGTTTTTGGCTATGAAAATGCTTCATAGTCAAAGTTGTTTCAATTGAACGAGACTTTAGGTCTGATTAATGGAGGTCGACAATTGGGCATAGAGTGAACAAAATGATCCAGGCCATCTTGGTGACGATAAATTTGGATTTTAAAATTATTTGCTTTGATCTAAGCATTTTCGACATTAGTTTGATTATATTGGTATGTTATGAAAACAATTCGTAAATTTTGAAGTGCAAATAGGAGTTGATACTTTCTAAAAACTGTTATAGTAACTTACTAATACATTACTCGCTAAATGAATATACATGTCAATGATCAAACACCATGTGTGAAAGGAAGGACAGTGGCCCTCTTCTTTTCTAAAAGTAAAAATTATGATGATGCCTTGGAAGACCAAGAAACAAAGTGCTGGGAGTCGCTGAGAAAAACCATACTCCTAAATGGCCGACAGAGAGTATTGGGATGGTCAAAAAGATAAAGTTTTTTTTTTTTTTTTTTTGCAGGAGGAACTGCTTTGGTCGAAAGCCGCCACGTAAACCCTCAGGTGACGCTAGCCCAAGACTCACCACTAGGGTGCCACGCGTAATACACCTAATGGTCTGCCAGCTTCCCTGCAACTTGCGTTGCAGGGGCTTCAACACCTGACCTTTCCTTCAAAAGGCAAGGCCTACCTAGCAGAATCACCACGGCCGGTGGTTCAAAAAGGTAAAGTTGGTTACCAAAATAGCCCAAAATTACTCGGATTGTGCTGCATGGACAATGGCTTTTTCCTGAACATGTTAGTCAATTAATCAAGTTAATTAATAAGTTATGATAATTGATAATTGAATATTCGAAACGTGCCGTAGTTGATATCATGCTTTGAAAGGAGAACGTAAGTTTTCTTTTGATTGCTAATTTACACAGACACGACAGGTTAATGCTCCAAACAAAATAAATAATTCGTGAAAAAGGTGATATAATGAATTTAGGATAAGGTTAGCGTCCGACAATAATTATGACAAAAAAGAAAAGTCAGTTGACAAATTCTACCGAGATCTGATCTTATTCCACGAGATTTTTTTCACATGAAGAAGGATGAACATAGCGGCTGATGGACTCAAAGTCTAATATTGGTTACGAGCCCCAGGACCGTGAAAGCCGGTCGAGTACCTAATACAATTTCAAGTAATGAAACAAGAATATCCCAACAAAGCATTGGAGGTCGTTCTCTGCCGCCATCCACAACCCACAACGTACATAAAGCCCACCGGAAGAAGACGAACAGAGTTCTGCATTATGTTCTTTACTGCATGAGAATCAAGATGACTATTCTTCTTGAGGAAAGGGAATTTGTGTCTGTATCGTCCGATAAGACAGCATGCTTGTAAACAGAGATTTCACTGGGTACCTAAGTGTCAGACTATTGAAATTCCTCACAAATTTCATGATTGCCAGTGGATAATGCTCTTAAGCTAGATTAGCATCAGCCTGTGCAGCACTTTTGTAGCAATTTTCAAATGAAAACTTTTCATTCTTCATCAGGATATCTTAGGACTGTCAACATTTTCGCCCCCATCTATTTCTTTATGTTGGAAACGTTAGAACTACGAAAAGAAAATGGAATTGGGCGCGGCCGCGGAGAACAATGGTTTCAACATCAATGACGACAATGATGGCAGCATCCACGAATGGAGGCTTTGCAAAAGATGATCGGGCTCTACCTACATCTTTCTTGTGATCTCAATTTGTCTAAAATCAATCTGTTCTGAACATGAAAACATTTGTTTTGAGAACTTGTCTTCAGTAGTCGTTGAAAAAGGCTATGTCACACTTTGAAGCTTTCTTGGAAGGATATTGCAGGGTTCAAGGAAGGTTCCCAGAAGCATCTCCTTACTCAAAAGAAACAAAGCAAGAACTGATATTGTACATCAAACTGAGACTTTCTTGTTTTTTTTTTTTTTTTTTTTCGACAGGTAAAGTTACTTTTATTTTTCCAAACATAGGACCTGCAACTTGCATGCGCATTTGAAGAAATATTTAGCCACTAACTTTGGTTTTTTTAATTATCCGCCAATAGCATTCGATCTATGGTCTTCCGTCAAAAAAAAAAAAATTTGCTCTTCTGTTTCAATCATTTTATAGGTTCAGGGAAGGTTCCCAGAAGCATCTCCTAATTCAAAAGAAACAAAACAAGAACTGATTTCATACCTAAAACGGAGACTTTCTTGTTTTTTTTTTCCCAACGGGTAAGATACTTTTATTAGACCGATATAAGGAAAGGGTGGATCAAAGAGAATAAATACAATATTGTGTGCAAAAAAGCAAAGAAAATAAAAAAGTAATAATACTTGGAATGAGGTAAATTAATGCATAATGAAAGTTTAATTCCTTGATTTCCACGTATGTCATGCCATAATCACGTTCTTCCGAACTGTTGCACACGGGGCCTGCAACTGCACGCGCGACAAGCCAGCTAGCTGTGACCGTCCTCAGATGTAAACGTCCTCAATTGGCTCCTGCTAATGGGGCCTTCAACTGCATTCACAAGTGTGTCGACCACAACTTTAGTTTTTATTTTTAATCATCGACCAATAGCATTCGATCTTATGGTCTTCGTCGTAAAAAATCGCTACATCCTGTTTCCACCATCTTTTCATAGACCCATAGAATTCTCCTATAACTACATTATTTGCTCATAACGTATTGACGCGGAATATTTTCTGTTTCCACCATCTTTTCTTAGACCCTTAGAATTCTCCTATAACTACATTATTTGCTTTTACGCGGAATATTTATCATCGAGCGAGAGAGGGAGAGAGGGAAAGAGAGGTCTGCTTAGCTGAGCAAATTACGGCTATGGCAAGCTCAGATGCTGGAACATCATGGGGAAGCGAGTACCAAGTGTTTCTGAGTTTCAGAGGACCCGACACTCGAACTGGATTTACCGATGTCCTCTTTCATAGCTTGATTGACGTTGGAATCCACGTGTTTCGAGATGATGAAGAACTCCGTGTCGGTGAAAGAATCGATGAATCACTGCTGCAAGTGATCAACAACTCCAGGATCTACATACCGGTCTTCTCTCGGAACTATGCTTCGAGCCAATGGTGCCTTTGCGAGCTCGCACAGATCGTGGCAAACACCTTGAAATCTGAAGGTAATAAAGAGATCCTACCTATTTTCTTTGACGTGGAACCTAACGATGTTAAATTGAAGACCCCACTATATCACAATGCCATACTCAATTTGGAGCACGAGAAGAAGTTGAGCAACGAGCAAGTAAATGTTTGGAGAGAGGCCCTCATGGAGGTTGATGCCATAAAGGGGTGGGAGGTGAAGAAATACAAAGGGTAAGCTAGCTATTTTCAAGATACTTGTTTCCCCAATTTTCCTTAACACTTAATAATAGATCTCAAAATTCCAGTATGATTGAGGTGGGAGTTTTATTATAGTAATACTAAATGATGAATCTTTACGTCTGCAAAACAAAATGTGAAGACATGATATTCAACTTCTACAGTTGTTGCTCGACAATTGCACAAATTTTTATACAACAATTTTGCTCGAAAATCCCAAGATTGCTACTCTCATGTTGAAATCAAGTTGAATTTTGGGTCATGACATAGCATCAACGTTGTCGAGGGCCTAAAAGTATGTTTTGGAGAGACCTTAATCTCCAATATGGACTTTTAGAATATCACTCCTAGATTTAAGGTCCCACTACTTATCAGATCATTGTGTAGTTTATCCAATGCTTGAATGACATCACTTCTAGTTAGGTAATCGTGAATTTTCTCACTAAAATGGATTTTCCATTGTGGCAGCCACGGAGAACTAATCAAATTGGTAGTTGCGAAGGTCGTGGAATGTTTGAAGTCAAAACATAGATTGGTGACTGAATATTTAGTTGGAATCGATGATCAAGTAGTAGCAGTAAGCAAATTATTAGATGTCGATTCCGATGGTGTGAGACTCGTTAAAATTTATGGCATGGGAGGTATTGGAAAAACTACACTTGCCAAGGTCATCTTCAACCTACTTTCTTCTCATTTTGGAAAGTGTTGTTGTTTCCTTGAAGACGTTCGAGAGAAATCATCAAGAACCGATGGCTTAGTTCACTTGCAAAAAAGGTTACTATCCGAAATCGGCCATCCTACAGGAACAAAGAACATTGATGAAATTGATTATGGAATTAAGAGGATTGAAGAAATACTTTGTAATAAGAAAGTCCTTATTGTACTCGATGATGTTGATAACAATGAACAAGTGGAGAAATTAGTTGGAAAGGGTACTTTATATTCAGGATCCAGAATATTGATTACAACTAGACATAAAGATATCTTGCAAGTCAATAGACAAAATCATCAGATTTTAGATTATGAAATGGAGGTGATGAGTGATGGACATGCACTTGAGCTTTTCAGTAGGCATGCATTTAACACAGACTTTCCTTCAGATGATTACAATCATCTTTCAAGGGAGATTGTATTTGCTACCGGGAGACTTCCGTTGGCTCTTGAGGTGATTGGTTCATTCCTCTGCCACAAACCACAAGAACTATGGAAAGAGACATTGCATAAGTTAAGAAAAGCACCTCATGAGGATGTTTTTGGAAAGTTGAAGATCAGCTATGATGCCTTAAATTTCAAGCAACAACAAATTTTCCTCGATATTGCATGCTTTTTCATCGGTGAAGATAAGGCAAATGCAATCTACCTATGGAAAGGTTGTGAGTTTTTCCCAGATACAGAATTGCTGCCCTCATTGGCATGTCTTTGGTGAAGATCGTGGAGAATGATAAGTTTTGGATGCACGATCAACTTAGAGATCTAGGAAGAGAAATTGTTCTCCAAGAGAATCCAATAAATCTTGAGGAGCGGAGTAGGATATGGATTAGGGAGGAGGGCCTTGATGCAATAAGACCAAAGGAGGTAAAGCACTTCTAGAGAGATCTAACTAGTTTTTGCCATAGATTCCACTACATTGTACCTTATTGGGTTTTTGTTTACTTTCCTTTTTATAATCCTTTGGCTTTATGAGATAGAATACTAACATCACTCATTTCCCATTCTCATTTGCAGATAAACAAAAAGGTTCAAGCACTATCCCTTTATTCATCTAGACAAAGTATGCTTGATGACTTTGTTCAAATTAAAAGGATTGGAAGGTTTGAACATCTAAGGTTCCTTAAATTATCAAAATTAACCCTCATTAGAGATGCAACATTTCATCTTCCCAAATCAATATTGATTTCTTTGAATTATCCTCTGCAAAAACGGACCAACATGTACCTAAAGAATTTAGTTGTTCTTGAATTTGTCGACGTTATTTTCGCAGATGATCCGGGATTACAAAACTCACTTAAGGTGCGCAATATTCTTATTCCTATTTTTTTTTCTTGGAAAGTAATATTTGATTGTTCATCTATTGAGTATTGCATTCATTTTGACAGATGGCAACAAAATTGAAAGTTCTTTCTTTTGAAAATTGTTGGAACATAATCAGAACACCCGATTTCTATGGATGCCCGAATTTAGAGAAGCTTAATTTCAAATGGTGTAAAGATTTGAGGAAAATCAGTGGCTCTATTGGGAAGTTGAAGTGTCTGATTGACTTGAGGATTTATAGCTACAATTCTCTCAAACATTTGCCTGAAGAAATTGGGGACCTAGTGAATCTACAATATTTTGTTGTAGATTGTTATAAAATTAAGAGACTCCCAAATTTCATAGGGAAGTTGAAATCATTATGTGAGTTGCACTTTAAAGGTTGCATTTCTCATAATTTAGATTCTGCAAATTCATGGAATTTACCTTGTGTTATTGAAATGCTCCATAATCACTCTTTAAAAGATCGACTTCCTTCTGGCATTGGAAGTTTGCCCCTTCTAAGAATCCTAAATCTATCAGGAACTTGTGTCAGTGAAGTTCCAAAGACCATCAGCATGCTTCCTTGCCTACAAAGAATCGAGTTGATGGGATGCAATAATATTCAAGAGTTGCCAACCCTCCCAACAAGTTTAACCCATCTAGAAGTGTCATCTAAATTGTTGCGGGTAGTCTCGGATCTTTCAAACTTGACTAATTTGGTTGAGTTGTATCTATCAGGAACTCATGTCAGTGAAGTTCCAAAGACCATCGGCACGCTTCCTCGCCTACAAAGAATTAAGTCGATACGATGCGATACTATTCAAGAGTTGCCGACCCTCCCAACAAGTTTAACCCTTCTAGAAGTGTCATCTAAATCGTTGCCGGTAGTCTTGGATCTTTCGAACTTGACTAATTTGATTGAGTTGCATCTAGTTGATTATGGAAAAGTAAGAGATAAACTTTGTACCAATGAGTTAGGATGGATTGGGAAGTTATCCAAACTGACAAAATTGACCGTCGGACTTCACAATGCCCTTGTTCCTATTGAGATGGCTTCCCTTCCTGTGCTAAACAAACTTTTGTTGTTTGGATTCAACCAACAAACCTTTCCGCAACTACCCCTATCTCTGGAAAGGCTAAGGCTTGGAAATTTCAATTCAGCTGTGTCACTCTCTCCGAACCTAAGAAATTTGTTATGTTTAGAACTGTATAATTCTCCAATGCAAGAAATACAACTTGATGGGCTTCAACTTCCACAGCTAAAGGAGTTGCGTGTGGAAGGCTGGCAACACCTTGAAAGGTTGAGGCTATCAAGAATGAGGAAGCTAAACGATGTCAACGTGAATTTGTGTATGAAGTTAGTTGAGATCCAATTTTCTTGGGTGTTTGAATCACTAGAGGCATTGGATATTGGAGATGGCGAGTCCTTGGAAAGGATAGTTTATGAGTCTATAATGAATTGATTAGTTGTGAAGGGAGGCTAATTTTTCCATCGACAGTCTTAAATAAGTTGCATACTCTCTCCCTGTGGTGTTGCCCTAAGATACTCGACGTTCAAGTTGTGGGTACGTTGGAATCGTGGGAACGCTTAGCCATTGAGAGTTGTCCTTACTTGCAACGTCTCGGTGGTTTGTCAAACTTAAAGAAGCTAAAGTCTTTATCAATCAGGAGCTGTGAGAGGCTACGGGATGTTGAGGGCATCGACGAGTTGGAGTTTTTGAACCATTTATCACTTTATAGTTGCACATCGTTGGAAAGGTTGATTGATGTGTCAACCACCAAACTGCCAAATGATTGCCATGTACAGATCCAAAAGTGCGGGAGATTACCTGGGGTTAAGAAAGGATTCAGCGGCTCCGTCCAGTCCTTCAAGCATTATAAGGCGAGCCTGGATCATTCTCTCTATTTCCTTTTTTATATTTTCTTGACGCAACCGTCCATGAACACCAATTCAACTCTAAGGTAGATTTGTAATAATGGTGAGAAATTAAAAAATAAACAAAAATCAACTAATATTTGATGTCACTTATTTTAAAACCCACTCGATATAATTTGTTTTATTTTTAGCTCATGTTTTCTCATTTTCTTTTCTTTTCTTTTTCACATGAGAAAGTTCTATATGTGCAGCAAATCTATGGGACAAGGTCAGCTTTTATCAAAAGTCATTGGAAAAATTGCAATTTTTAGCAAAAAAAATATATAAATTAACTCAGAGTATTTCATTAAAATGTTATTTTCACTTTATATGAAATGAGTTGTTTATTTAGCGAATTTTTATGTAATACACTCCACTTTATTGTCATTTCTTGTTTAATACTATTCAGTATGGAGATGAGTTTAGTGATTTGCAATTTTCACAATGAAAATAGAACACTAAAAGAATCCTATACTCATTCCACAATTTCAATAAGAATTTGCTGAGGGAATTCTTTCAAGAACACAACTTAAATGGTCCACTGATCCACAAATCGACTGACTTATGTTATTGATGGAGTTGAGTGTGAATTGAATTGGCATGTGGATGGGGTCGGCCAAATAAGATGCGTGTTCCAAAAGCATCTAGAAATATTTATTAAGATTTATCATTCTAAAAAAAACAATGAAAATCTAATTTTTGAAAGTCTGCATCTTCCCCGGTTTTTGACCGTGTTTGTTTATGGCCACTTTAAACATCGTTCAGACATTTATTTTTTCAGTTGTGAGGCATTTCATTTCATTTCATTGACCTGCTTCCACTACACTAGATAGAGAAGGGGAAAATGAGGAGAAAATGCTTCATCTACTTAATTTCTAACTAGCCCCGGTCTTCTTTTCTTTTTCTTTTTCTTTTTTCAAGTAAGAACATATTGTTATTTCTATCTTAGAAGCTTATATCTAAGGCAGATAATGGGTCAGACCAATAAAATGTCTTACTAATGTCATGGACATAGGTAGCGTACGAGTCAAAGACAGGGCAGATGGCTACAATGTAAAATTGTTTACATTTGGTGAAATGGAAAATCGAACTCGTTTGATGTGCATTATCCACATACACAATTTCGTTCTAATCCTACATGATTTACAACATTTTCTTGTGCCATATTGTTTCCTCTTCTATATTGATCCTTTCTCTTATTTCAATCTCAACAAATACAGCCAAAACTTGTATGTATGACTTTCATCAGTATCTTTTGAGGATTTTAAAGCAACTCCTATCTTTTTTATTGCATTATTTTAATCATGCCATTCCTTTTTCGAAAGCTTTCTCCTAAAATTGGTTATGATTTTATTTTTCAGGAATCGGACTTTGATTCGACAACATGTTTCGGACACTTGTGAAGTTTTGAAGGCAATCCACACGATAATTGTTATATTGCAGGGACAAAACTAGCATAATATCTTATCATGGTCAATGCACTGAAGAGTCCAAAGGTTTCTGAGAATGATTTCCAACCAGACATCAACTTAGGATGCAGGTGTGACCTCATCATTTTCAAGCTAGAAAGATGATTTACCCTTGTGGCAGAATTAAGAGAGTTGTTGTTCTTCACATCAACATTTCTTTGAATCCTTAAAGGATTCCTTGCTTGAATTAGTTATTTCAAATTTGTCCCATCTCTTTTTGATTGGTCTTAGACAACTCATTCAAATTGCCCGTCTTGCATGAAGAACTGCAAAAGTTTAGTACAAGCAGATTAAGCATATGCAGAATAATGTTGTGTGAAAGGCCTCATCCAATATATGAAATCTACTTGTTAGAGCTGGCAATCTCTCCAAGACGGATATGACATAACATGAACATCATCATACATAGAACAAAAATGGCACGGCATTGATACATCATACTCTCTCATTTCACGTGACCCAACATGAATATGTCAGGCCACGGCACATTGTGAGCCCTACTTCCAAGCTTGTATCTTCTAGTAGCTAATTCAGTCATATGTGTTGGAGAAATCTCTCTAGAGTGTTTTGAAGCTGACAAAACGTTTCTATCAGTCTAGTCTGGAAGTCATGCGAGATCCTTGTACTTAGAGTCCAAGACTTTTAGATCACCGAGACTCAGCACACAAGACTCAAGACTCAAGACTATTCTCATTGACAGTTTCTAATCTAGAGACGAAGGCGATCCAAAGCTAAAGTGTTTGGTTAAGGATTTGGTCTTGTCGATTGGAGAAGATCTCCTGGCTGGATTTGATACAACGGATTAATTATTCGAAATCAAGATCGTTTGAAGATCCGATAATTGACGAAATATTCTTGGAAGGTTCTATTCTTGGAAACCAAGATCCTGATTGTATGGGCGAACGTGATTGATGGGCTATCGACGTGTTCCTTTAATAGCTCGAATGACCTTCTTAATTGATTCTGTCCAACGGGAAGATTGGAAGAATTCCTTTGGTAAGTGCCAACGGGTATGATGGCATAAATGAGTATAAAAGAAGACGTTCAGTTATTCTAGTAAGTGCTCGATAGAGAAATTCCAAGTCTAAAGCTCCTTGATTATTAGTCGATTCATATTGAGCGAAACTGTACTCACAAAGAGAGTCTATACTTAGTGATACCTTGAGAGAGTGTAATAGATCTTCTACACCAAGAAATCAAGGAAGAACAGTGCTGTAATATCTTTTTGTTCATAGTGGAATCCAGCCAGTGGGCTGTCAGTGCAGAAGAGTGGACGTAGGCTTGAAATAAGCCGAACCACTATAAACCTCGTGTTCAATTTTCTCTTCCCTACTCTCAATCTTACGTTGATCGTTGTTTGTTTATTGACGAAGAAAAATTGTCTCATTTCTATCAATTGTCTAGCATTGTGCAATTATCATTAGAAATTACTCGTTATACCTATTCACCCTCCCCTCTAGGTACTTATACTAGTCATATCAATTGGTATAAGAGCTCGTGTACTCACTTTATTTGAAGTGTTTTACTTCAGAGTAAAAGATCCATTGCTAGTATGCTAGCTCCAGGGCTGGTCAAAGGTCAAAGCAATACCAGACCTCCTTCCTTTGATGGAAAGGACTACAACATCTAGAAAAACAAAATGAAAGCATTTCTTCGATCAAAGGATCCTCTGGAATGGGACGTTGTAGAAAAAGGAATCACTCCTAAAGTTGCATCCGTCTCGAAAGAGGGAAAGAAACTGATGAGACCAGAGAATGTCTCGGGAAGAGATAATCAAGAGACAAACTCTTGATGCAAAAGCTATATATTCTTTATATTGTGCCTTGTCACCCAAGAATATAACAGAATATTATCTTGTGTTACAGACAAAAGAAGTCCAGGATAGGTTACATATCACCTATGAAGGAACGATCGAGTAAAAGAGACCCAAGGAATCAACATCCTTCTCGGTCAATATGAAGCCTTCAAAATGAGACTGGAGAATCTATAACCCGACATGTTTAGCCGTTTTATAGAAATTGTAAATGGTCTTGAAAATCAAGGACAAGCAATTTCTGATCCCATGAAGGTAAACAAGCTACTGGTTTTAAGATCTTCTTTCAAGAAGGAATATGTTCGAATCAAAGCAAAGACTCTACTCAGTCTTTTATGGGTCGAAGGCATGGAAATATCTATCTTTTGGATATGAAACCGGATGAATCGCAATGCTTAATTTCAATTCAAGACGAAGCAAGCTTGTGGCACAGAAAGCTTGGTCACATAAATATGAAGTAGATAGCCAAAATCTCATCAAAGCAGCTTGTTCGTGGTCTACCCAATTTATCATACCGAAAGTCTGATCTATGCACTCCATGTATATTGGGAAAGCAGGTAAGAAATTCATTTAAGCCAATAAATCATGTCTCTACTAATCATGTACTGCAGACAGTTGCATATGGATCTCTTCGGACCAACCGAACCCAGAGCATTGAGGTAAGAAATATTGCCTAGTAATCGTGGGCGATTACTCCCGATTTACTTGGGTATATTTCCTTGCAAGTAAGTCTGAAACCTTCTCGTATTTTGAAAAATTTGCTAAAAAGGTTCAAAATGAAAAATGATATGTTATTTCAAGTATAAGAATAGACCATGGAGGTGAATTTGAAAATCAAGATTTTACAAAATTTTGTGATGAATCTAGCCTCAAGCATGTGTTCTCCTCTCCATACACTCCCTCACAAAATGAAGTTGTGGAAAGAAAGAATAGATCTCTTCAAGAAATGGCTAGAACTCTTTTAATTGAAAGTAAGATTTCTTCACAATTTTGGTGAAGCTATTTCAACAGTGTGCTATATCATAAATAGAGTCTTTTTAAGACCTATTTTGAGAAAACCCTTATGAGTTATTCAAAGGTAAGAAGCCTATTGTTTCGTACTTTCATGTGTTCGGTTGCAAATGCTTTATATTGAAAAATGCAAAAGATCGAGTTGGTAAGTTTGAAGAAAGATAAGATGAATGCATCTTCCTTGGATATTCTACATCAAGCAAAGCTTACAAGAGTCTATAACAAGAAGAGTCAATCAGTGAGCTCCAAACTCTTCAAAGCTTGCATCTCAAGAAGCATCTCAGACTCTGGAAGACCAACATCAAGTTGTTCGTGAAGATTCAAGTAAAGAAAGAGATCATCAATCAGACAAATCAACCAAAGTGATGGAAGCATAAGTCTAGTCATTCCAAAGATCTCATTATTGGCTAAATTAATGAAGGAATTCGCACCAGATCCAAAAGGCGT
>NC_052615.1:10964558-10971186 GCF_016545825.1 Eucalyptus grandis
CCTCTAGAGGAACCGATTCACGAATTGCTCTGGTATTGCCTTTATTTTGTCTACTTTGGACCCAAATCATCGGATCTAAATAGATTTTAATCGTCGATCGCATGGATTCAGACACTTGGGAACCATGATACCAACGGCATTGATGGATTTAGGGCATGTAGAGTTGAGTTTAGACAAGCATTTACCCTCACATTAATAAAATGTGTACAGGACTCAAGGAGCTATTCGTCGGTTTGCTACCAAAGCCCATCTCATGTGCTTACACTAAGAAGAGGGCACTTTTGCTCAAGAAAAATTTCAAGCTGGCATTAGTAAGAACTAAAGAAATTGACAAGAGAATGAATATCTTATTGTCATATAAAGGAGTACTTTAAAGTTGTGTCGTATTGAACTTTGTCCCACCTATTACACTATTGAAATGTTATGTTTAATATACCAATAAAGTATCAATCGCTAGTTGAGCAAGTTTATCACCACAGCCCCATTAAATATGAGTAGGGAATTCTAAGACTAATGATAGACCAAAGCCCAAGTTCGTCTTTCACAGATTAACCAAAAAAAGAAAAAGCAAACTATTTATGTTACTTTGGGGGTCTACCGTACACTTTGCTTCACAGAATTGAATGGATTGTCTGAGCCCCTTGACCATTTTGTTGGATGTTCTAAGTTTTGCTTTACTATTTACACTCCCTATGTATATAAGTTTACAAAAAAAAACAAAAAACAAAAATTCTCCGTTACTCTATCAGATTAATAAAGATAGGAAACATTTATGATTATTCTAGCAAAAAAATGACCTTTGATAGAAATAACCTTTTATTTTAAGTGAAATGCGTACCATATATTAGTAATTAGCATTTGGTGTGTTTAAAAAGATGAAACTTCAAAATTAAATTTGAGATACACCGCTAACTAATTTTGTTTCAAAAAGGCTTTTAAGTAATTTTTCCTCAATCCAAAATAGTAACACTTTTTGTTATCTAACTTTACTAATTTATTAGGCAATCATCTTTCCTACGTGTAATGAAAGTACACATTAATTAAAGTTTTAAATCAAGTATGTTGAACATTTCGCCCCTCGAATTATAATTCTGGCCATTTAGTTCTCGGAAAAATGAACTCTGTCGTTTAGACAATCACGCCTTTGCAAAGCTGGTGTTTCCAATGCGTAAAGAGAGTTACAAGCAACTGAGTTGATGGCGATGGAAAGAGGTTATAACCGAGTTTTGACAAGAGCTTGGCCGACGTGTGTGGTATTTCACGGTGAGCCTGAGTCCCTCTTCGACAGTCCGGCCATTTTTTGTTCGTTTTGAGATGGCTGACGGCCCTCAACTTCGGCATCCCGGTCATCCTTATGTTCTCGGCCTTATAGAGCTGAGTGGACATTTCGACCGTGTCCTGCACTGTCAGGCACGCCGACCGCTGATCCACAGTTCGACGTTCGTTTATTGCTGCGAAGGATGCGAAGTTTTCCACCACAAGTAGTCCGCTAAGGATCTACTATGACCCCAGATACAACACCCTTGGCAGGTTGGCCTTCCGCTGCGATTCGTGCAATGTCCAGTTATATTTCTGCCTCACGATTAAGCTGGACAGGGACATTCCAACTCAAGGCAAGAAGTTTCGAGTCATGAATGCGCATTGACCTTATGCTATGGCGAGTTTAGCTGCAGCCTGTGCAGGGATGTGATCTCGGATGCGGATTGTTATGTCTCTTTTGGACTGTGCTGTCGTTTGGCATAAGAGACCAAGCTGCTCGGATTCTCCTCAGTTGATCGTCATCGCCGTCATATGTGCGAGCTGCTCAGACTCTGTCAAGCGCTTCCATTACTATCGCCGGACGTAGCACCTACCATCTAAGCAAGATTTTCTACTCAAAACTCTCACATATCATCAGCTAGGAGCAAATGCGACAATAATGAGGATGATGCAAGTGGTACACCCAACAAAGAATTGAGTTGATACATTGTGATAAGATTCAAGGGTTGCCAACACTCCCAACAAGTTTAACCTATCTATTAGTGTCATCTTCATCATTCTGGTAGTCCCAGATCTCTCGAACTTGACTAATTTGGTTGAGCTGATACTACAACAACATGGACAAGTAGGAGATAAACTTTGTATCGATCAGTTATGGTGGATTGAGAGGTTATCCAAACTAACGGTTTTAAGGGTCAAACTTCACAAAGTCCCTATTCCTATTGAGGTTGGTTCGCTTCCTCTGCTAACGTTACTTGACTTGTCTAATTGGACATGCAAACCTTTCAGCCACTTCCCTTGTCTCTGCAAAGGCTAAGCCTTGGCAATTCCAATTCAATTGGGTCACTCTCTCAGGACTTGAGAAATTTGTCATTTTTAAAGCTCCATGGGTCTCCAATGCAAGAATTTCAACTCGATGGGCTTCAACTTCCACAACTAAAGGAGTTGCATGTGGAGTATTGGGCACCCTCGAGAGGTTGAGGCTATCAAGAAAGATGTTAAGGTGGTAAATTGTCCAAAGCTGGTTGAGATCCAATTGTCTTAGGTGTTCGAATCACTGGAGGCATTGTCTATTGAACATTGCAAGTCCTTGGAAATGCTAGTTTATGAGATTCACAATGAATTGATTACTTGTGAAGGGAGACTAATTTTTCCATCAAGAGTCTTTAAGTAACTTGCGTGCTCTCACACTGCATCATTGCCCTTCGATACTCCACATTCAAGTTGTAGATACATGGGAATCGTGGGAGTACTTTCGCCTTTGGAGTTGGCCTCATCTGCAAAGTCTCGGTGGTTTGTCAAACTTAAAGAACCTGAAGACTTTAAATATCCAAAACTACGAAAGCCTGCGACTAGTTGTGGGCGTCAACAAGTTTTTGGGCCAATTAGTTCTTTGTAGCTGCGCGTCGTTGGAAAGGGTGATTTATGTATCAACCACCAAACTGCCGATCGATTGCCACTTATTTATCTTCGGTTGCGAGAAATTACGAGGGACTGAGAATGAGTCAAGGGCTTCCGGAAGGAATTCGGGGCTTCGATCCGGTGCTTCAAACCACTATAAAGTGAGTCCGAATCATTCTCTCTTTTGCTTTTCGATTTTCTTAATGCAACTATCACAAACATGAATTTATCTTTTAGGCAGATTTGTAATAATTGTGGGAAATCCAAAAACAATCCAACGAGCGTGAATTATATTTTGTTTTACTCATTTTAAAACTCACCCAATATAAAAAAAATTATTTTTATTTTTTGGTAAACATAAATTGTTTTATTTTCTGCTTGCATTTTCTCATTTTATTTTCTATTTATTGTATACGAGAAAGTCCTATTTGTACGGGGCCAGTTTAATCATAAATGATTGGAGAAACTTCAATGGCTGGAAAAATATATATACACTAGCGCAAAGTCTCCGACAAAACTATTAATCTTGCTTTGTATGGAGTGAGTTGTTTGGTTTAGCAACATTTACTCCACTCTATTGTTGTTTCTTACTTAATATATTTATTATGGAGATGAGTTTGGTGATTTGCGATTTCATAGTGAAGATGGAACTTAAAAGACTCCAATTCACATTGATGAAGTTGAGAGTTGCTTGAATTTGCATGAGGTTGGGGTTGGCCAATTAGGATGTGTGTTTCTAAAAGCATCTAAAAAATTATTATTAAAGATTCTGCATTCTAAAAGGGAACAATGAAAATCTAATTGCCGGATGATATATTTCCACATCAAATCACAAGAATTGTTTCTTTCTCCGTACTTGAACACTTGTTAAGGGAGTATATGCATAGTGCAAGCAAAAAGTAGGAAGATTCCTAATTCTTATCTTCTCAATCTTTTCGAAACAACTAAATCGAGTTTTTAGATGATTGTGATCTGCTTACTAAAATAAAGTTTAATTTTGGTTTATTGATACTAAACTCATCATTTGATATAGAAAATTAAAGTAACGTCATTTTAATATTTTTATTAGTGTTTTATTATTAATATTCAACGACATATCTTTTTTATTGGTTGTTTCCTCTCTCTTTTTTCTGTTTTCCTCCATCGTTTAAAAAAGCAAAAAGCACATTTTTTTTTTCAATCTCAACGAATGCAATTAAAACCTATATGTATAATAAAAACTGTTCTAAATTCCTCGAAAGATACCGATGAAAGTCATATATAGATTAAACACGGTGGTTGATTGCATAATTTTAATCATTGTTGAAACTTTCACGGAAGACTGGTTGTGATTTTATTTTGCAGGAATCATGCTTTGATAGGATCGGGACATGTTCGGGTGATATACTCTCTCGAGTCTTGACACTCCTTGCACCTGCTTACGCCGCGAATTCTCGAACTCCTCTTCACTGTTGTGGCCAAAGACACCTGGTCGACTCCTCGCGGCTGCTGCGTCCCATTGTCGTCACAACTGAGCGGAACTGAAGAAGCCAGGTCTCTTTGACGCCTCTTGATGGATCACGGCCATTGCGCCACCCCATCTGCCGCCATGTATACTCGGCGCTTCTCCAATACGTTCTCTCTAGTTTTCGCCATCACCATTTCCATTTCTCTCGCTTGCTTCGGTTCTCTTTGCTCTTCTTCCTGCGGGTCTCCTCCTGTCTGTGAAGCAATGCAGGAGGACACGTCTTTCCTGCGGGTCTCCTGTCTGGCTTTTACCGGTCCTGCAGTCTATTACGAATGTTAGACCTGAATCCACTACCCCTTATGTTCATCCTTCTTCATGTAAATTAACTAAATTAAAAAAAAAAAAACGAAAAACAAAAGAAAACATCACTGGCCCCTCTCCGGCGGCAGCAAGTGCCCTTGCCAATTTGCCTTCTTCCTTTTTTTATCTATTAAATTTAGCTTATTTTTTAGTTTGATTTAAATAAAATTTGTAATAAAAATCAGATATAGATATATTCCATGTTTTAGCCATGTCATCACCACAAAAAGGAAGACGATATTAAAAAGCCAAGTCAGTGTTTTCCATTACTTTAGTTAGACAAAATTAATGGAAAAACTTGGTTGCATCAATTTAACAAGTTTAGACCTTAATTGCATTTTCTGTAAATTTTAGGATTGAATTACACTTTTATAACAAGTTTTAGGATTTCTAGATTACTTATCTCTAATTTATATTTTACCACATTATGATTTAAACTATCACAACCAACTGCTGCAAACTCCGTCTAGATTTTAATATTGGATCATCGGGTCTTGAGTTTGATCATTCACTCTTTTCACCTTCAATAATTTTGGAAAAGTATTATATCTGCATATTTCATACTTTCACTCTTCTATATACCAGCGTTAGCATCAAGAGCTATTCAAATATAAAACTTAGTGGACTCTTTATTAGCTCAAACCTTTGGAACTACTTATTGCGCACGCCGACTATAAGGAAAGCAATGTCATTCATGCTCTTCTTTAGTACACCTCCAGGAGCACGTGTAATTGAACCCTATATCTTGGAGAACTTTTGACAGCAATTTTGGACCTTTTGGTTTCTATCGGTCTTTGCATGGAGGTGGTCAATATGATAAACGAAGATAAAGAAGATAAGATTTGCGACCTTAAGACAAATAATCGCATAGGTTGGGCATCATGTGACAGCTCAAATGTCGCACGATCTAAAGTTTTATATTAGCACTGCCCTGGCTTTCTCGCCGCCAAGAAAACCCACTAAGTTGTGACGCCAAGCTGTCTTTTATAATGAACTCGAGTAGGAAACCGAGTACTCTCAAGTCAAAGGAAATAACAAGCCGAGAATGAACTATTATGAATGTTAAGTTTGAGAAGTGGGTCCATATTTGAAACATTGAACCTGACGGCATCTCATGAACAAAGAGGGAAGAAAAATAGTCTTGATTCAGCGAGGCACCCGGAAATGTCCTCGGGATTTCATCCGGAACCGACAGGACACAAAAATAGAGTCCCTGAATAGAAGAAGGAAGCCAGCATGCTTCCACAATCCAGAAGTCTGAGAAATAAGCACGCGTAAACTTTCCTGATTCATCATTGCACCCGTGTTCAGAAGAATGTCTGAGCAAGTAGAAATTTCCCATGTTTGTATAGGCACATGCATCCATGATCTCCTGTGATTCTATTTGGGCGTGACTTGTGCACACTCGTTTATGTTGTGGGTTTGAGAGAGAGGGAGAGATATCTCGTTTGATGCAACTTCAAGCGTGAATCTGCTTGGACATGAGCTGCGATGCATACTTCTGTACCCTACGGATGTTTTGTCTGGTGAAGGAATTGCAAAGAAATGCCAGGGGTAAAAGATAATATCATGGATAACCCGAATAACATCCTGTGAAAACATTGATAACCATAAGGATATCTTTTCTTCGGAGATGGGATGATTAAGCATTAACAGATTGTTGTTGGTCGCAAGTGCTCGAACAAGCAATTCTTTAGCTTCTTCCTGCTTCTTCTTTAGCATGTTGCAGATCTGCAAGACAATTCCCTTAGGCAGCCAATGTATTACTAGCAGAAGGATCACAAAGATGGTAGAGTAGACAAGAGGCAACACTTCAATGCCAGTCTATGTTCCAATCGCCTTCTGAAAACTCAATTGCTAATTATAGACCTTAATTAAAAAAAAAAATAGTTATAAAGTACCATAGATTCATCTTTAAGGATAATCAGGTTGGACTGTAGA